>NC_137830.1:35945721-36105666 GCF_963921795.1 Nannobrachium achirus
GCTAAAGCCCAACCCCCTCCTCAGAGCTAGCCTCGCAACAGCCAGACTCTCCCTGGGGAGAGTCTGGGAGTTGTCCATAGATAACGCATTACGCGATGACGTAGTAACATACTTTGACTGACAGGTCCAGTCAGTAGCCACCAGCGCATCAAAACATCGTCGGCAGAACAACAAATACGTCTTTTCCAGACAGAAATTCCAAAGGTGCAAACTGTTATTTGCGATTTGTGAACTCGCGTCGGACATGGGGTCCGCCATGTTTGTTTACAAAATGCGAGAGCTGTAGCAGCCGCTCGACCAATCAGGAGCGGTGTGCGGCGGGTCGCTCGAAATGCAGCCTTTTGATTGGAAATTAGAAACCCAAGTTCTAATAAAGAGGCTCGATGGGAGGGACACCAGACCGAGAAAGGAAGCACATTGGTGATGACGTAGCTCGGGATGGCCTGCGAGGCTACCTCAGAGCTGCTGAGCGCTCGCCTCTACCACTGGTTAATGAATGGATGAATAACATCACATTCTGGTAGGAAAAGCACTAGTCTGTAATTCTGCTTTAACAATTCCCTCTTAACCAAATGGACCCTAAAGCCCCTATCAGAGTCGGTACCGCGGTGAAGAGCTATCCACCGCGGTGTAGTCTTTTTGAGTCATAAAACTACACCGTTACGTCATTCCTCGCGGTGAAGAGTTTTCCACCGCGAGTCCCGACACATCTCTCTGTTTTTGGAGCTGTGTGAAACACAGGCTCCCTATACGTGGCTGTGTGGGTCTGTGTGTGTGTCTGTGTGTCTGTCTGTGTGTCTGTGTGTATGTAGCCTGACTTCGGCGCGTAACTAGTGCCGCACCATTTACGCCACTCGCGCAATATATACATCAAAATGTGCGGCTCGGCCGGGAATGGTGTTCTATTACCTTTCGTTCCGATCCGCCTTACCATGCCGACGTAATCGGCAAAAAACGACGCTTAATTGTCCCCATTGACTTATAATGGGACAATGCAAGAAATCACTTTCAAGTATTCTTTTCTCGTAAACCATAGGAGCTACAGTTTCAAACCTCGGAGAGGAGATTCATAATGATTTTAAGAATGAATCGAAAAATAATTACATCACTCGGCCTCATGGTGGCGCTATAACGGCCCACTTTACGTTTTGCCCCGTAACTCTTGAACCGTGGATCGGAAAATTCTTTTTTCCCTGGATTCCTTGGGTCAAGACGCATCTCCCCATATAGGCCACGCCCATTTAAGCCAGGATATATTTTCCGCCATCTTGAATTTTCTCCAAAACACACTTTTTGCTCCTTTTCCTACATATTTTCTTCAAATGTCACAAAAATCGGTACACATGATCTACACACACACACACACACACACACACACACACACACACACACACACACACACACACACACACAGCTCCACTTCACACGGGTGTGATTTTTACTTTCAGACAGATAGGCTCTTCACCCCGTTCACTGATTGGTCGATCTAGACCAGTCAGTCACGGTGAATAGGACTTCACCGTGACTGACTATGATGGCCTCCACTTATTTTCTGACTTGAGGTGGAAAGCTTTCCACCTAAAATTTGCGGTGGATAGCTCTTCACCCTGGACTCTGATAGAGTCTTTAGAAGTTGTTATATGAGATACTTAAAGTGTGGTTCCTGTGGAAATAAGCCTCGGCTTTCTAGGATCTCCTTTTAGTTGACCTTGTACCAGTGATTTGTACTGTCATGAAACTGTACTTTTTTCTATTGCAAACTTCTAATAAATTCTTCAATCAATCAATCAGTCTGTAACTCTGAGATTGTACAAATGGAACCAAAGTTATGTCCTTGAAATTAAAAAGTTTGAGAGCCACTAGTATTGTAATTGTATAGCAGAGGTGAAGTCCACATAACAGCTCTGACAATGTGATAAACTGGTTCTGGAAACGGTTCCAAATGTGATGGAAACCCATTCTGGTTCCTCAATCCGGTTCCTTCGGTTCCTTCTGTTTCCGGATCCCAACCGCAGCGTAAACACCTGCATAAACACAACATCTGCAGATGTGCAAGGCACGCTCATCGCGCATTTATGTTATCATCATTATAACGATTTCGCTTATAAAAGAAACAGACCAAAGAAGTGTCTGCGGGGGAAACAGAACTGAGAGGGTGAGATGGAGTGATAGAGAGAGAGAGAGAGAGAGAGAGCAAGGGAAGAGAAAGGTGCAGAGACCTGCGTGTCTGTGCACGGGGCAGGCAGGGTTTCAGGCCCATGCCAAAGAGCAGGGGCGTCACGGGGGGGGACTAGGGCCCAAGGTGGCCTGAAATTATTTTATACTTTAGCTATTGGGGGGGGGGGGGGGGTCCCTGGAACTAAATATTTTGAGATGGGGCTCCGTGGCCTAACACATATCATTTTGGGGGTCCTTCACATGAAAAGGTTTGATCACCACTGACATGCCTTAGAATGATTTGAAATATTCAAAGACTTTTCACAATCTTTTCAAAAATAGCAAATCTACAAGCTCGAGTGCCGCGCTGTGACCTTGTATATCTGCTATTTTTCAATAGTTAAAGCACAAAATAATGCATAACAATGCGTTCCGCATAACAATGCGTTCCCAGTCTAAATGGGTTAAACCCCCTCCTCCCCCTATGAAGAACATTCATGGGGGGCCCCTCAGTGAATCCTTGTACCAGGGCCCAGAATTTGGTGCGACACCCCTGCCAAAGAGGACATTCTTTGGCAGGACGCGGGGCCCGTTGTACAACGCAACGCTGGAACACAATGTACTGGTTGCAGCGAAGTGGCGGACCTAAGATTAAACAAGGCCAGCTTGATGAAAGTAAACACACACACCGCTTAGCTGGTCAGCGGAAAAGAAGTTCATCGTAATGTCGCGGTTACGACGCTAACGAAACAATCAACTTCGATCCGGCTCGGCCACGATGCCCCCTGTTTGTTTGCCTTGGCTGTGATTGACACTTCCTCCGGCCAATGGGCCACCCTATCTCCTGGCGTTGGTCCCTGTCAAACAGTGTGGATAAATGTTCCTGTTCGCCCCGACGCCAAGGGCAACGGGAACAACGCTACCACTGTGCTTCTCTCTGTCTCTCTCTCTCTCTCTCTCTCTCTCACTCTCTCCCTCCCTCTCTCTCACTCTCTCTCTCTCTCTCTCTCTCTCTCTCTCTCTCTCTCTCTCTCTCTCTCTCTCTCTCCCTCACCCTCCCTCTCTCTCTCTCTCTCTCAGCTTCCGGGACCTTTGCCAATCCAAGGTCTCCCATTCCTGGCCCGGCTCCCCGGACTCTCCGTGGGTCACACACTGGAGGCTTGGTCCCTGGTGGTGTGGGAAGCCAGAGAGCCAGGTGACAGCGGGGAGCAGAGAGGCATGCAGGAGGAGGAGGTGTGTGTCTCTGTCTGCTCTGTGTAGTGGCCATTTTACGTGGGCACTGGGCAAATAATAGCAGTGGGCAGGTTTGCAGCTCAAGACCCCCACAACATCCAGACCATGAATTACGTGTTTGTAGGATGGTGACAAATGTTGGTTTAACTAACCGGCAGTCGACTGGCAGCCACCCTACAGTAAAATCCGCTGTGTTAATTAAACTCTCAAGGGTCTATTTTAAGGTACATGCTTTTGTCATGACTTCATGCGACAAACCTGTCTGTTAATTATGCATGATGCCACCCTGCAGGGTGCAATGGTTGGCAAATGGCACACCTTGACCTGGCATGAATACCCAGACACATACTGTAGGCATTTAGCACCGCATGGGAGCCTTTCGGTGGCGACTAAGGTTAATTGGTGTGTTGTGTTGCAGAGCGGTTCCGCCTGTAGCTTTCATTACAGTCGCAGTCGGCGGTGGAGAAGGCACAGCAGTGATGACACGACTGTCTCTTTAGTTTAGAATGTTCCGTATATTGTCCTTTTATGGAAGGAAGGGCTCCATGTCGTCGACAGCAGGAAGAGATTAGTTTAGTAAGACAGGGAGTCCGCGAGAGAAGCAAAAGGTTGGCCCCTACAATGGGTTTTATGTGTTTGCTCAGAATGCATGGTAATGAATATCATCAGTATCTTATTGATGCATTATGAGTAGGTATGGAGCCCTAAACAAGGGTAGATAACCCGATAACAGATTTATTGAGTACCCGGTATCAATAAGCTTTGGGATTATCAAGGTTGTTATTGAGCATAGCGGCCCATGATGTCATATTTAAACAATCAAGACAAGAGGCGATCAAGAAATTATTACAGTACATTACATTATAAAGCCATTTAACACTTATTGCACACTAATGAATGATTGTTTTAATAATATTTGTTACTTTTGTCAATTGTCATCTTCATCAACAAACTCACAGTCGCAACAACTGGCCAATAAAAAAAGATACCAGTTATGTTTTGAATTTGTCGTCACATATCTTTCCAAAAAATATTAGAAAACGCTCAACAGTGGGCTCGATAAAAGCCCAGCTCAATAAGCAGGATCAATAAGGTGCTCATTATCAATAAAAATGTACGAGCTCCATCCCTAATTATGAGTGCATTATGAAATCATATAATTTTATGATGAAGCTTTTCTTACTACACAACTGAATGCAAACATGATTGATCTAAGCATACACACATCACTTCAGTTTACCCTAAGTGCTGCCAAAAGACGTGAACTACTATTGACTCATCTTGTGCTTTTTGCAGTGAGTAGACATTCAGTATTGTTGTTTGGAGTGAGATTCATCTCTATGACACGAACACAATGGTGAATCAGGCTAAGTAGTCAGTGTGATCAATGGCTCTTGGATCAATGCACATCCACTTGGCTGTCATTGATCCAAGATTGCCTTCTTAGACCGATATACCGTAGGTTAGTGCAGCGCTATTCAACCCGCGGCCTGTGGGCCTCATGCAGCCCCAGCAGCATGTCTATGCGGCCCGTCATGGTCATACCAATAAAAATATATTTGTCTATACTTTCATTATGGACAAATAATTTCGGATAATTTTTCAGTTAGTCTCCAAAACCACTAAGAAACAATTTTTGTCTTGTTTTATACAAGACCTTTTTGCTATTTTATTTGTTCCAAAATAAGAAACTTCATCATTTCATCATTAATCATTCTTTCTTTTTGTTCAATGAGGTTTGTCCTTACAGATGGAAATGTGGCTGTTTTCTAGTGCGTTTCCTTATTTTTTAGACTACTCATGCAGTGTGTTACAAAATCATTGTCTAGACTAAATGTTCAAAATACAGACGTCATTTTTTATCTTGCGGCTCTCTGACTTTTTGTATTTTTCTGAGTGGCCCCTGAGCCATCTTAAGTTGAGAACCCTGGCTTTGTGTGTGTGTGTGTGTGTGTGTGTGTGTGTGTGTGTGTGTGTGTGTGTGTGTGTGTGTGTGTGTGTGTGTGTGTGTGTGTGCGCGTGTGCGCGTGGCGTGTGCGTGTGTGTGTGCCTGTTTGCATTTGTGTGCACAATTATTGCACATGCACCCCTGTGCTCTCTATATGTACTGTATATGCCTGTGTGTGTGTTTACTGTATGTGTATATCTGTGAGGGTTGGGGATGACTGAGTGTGCACTTCCAGTCAGCGCCACAGTAGAAACAGTCTCTGGTTGGGTGCAGGATAGCAGAAGAAAGGGGCGAAAGGGGGTTGGGGTTCCAGGGGGACATTAAAGGGACTACACCTTGAATTTTAATTTTTCCAATTCTTATGTATTTTTTTGGTGTCCTACCAGCACGTTCTATCCTCACAATGTCCTATTTCTGACCATTGTCTCTTTCTCAGTTTATGGGCAGATCTATGTAAGCAGGGCTCAGAACGGGCTGTCTGATTTTAGGTCCGATTGCGACATCACAATCGGGACCTACTGCTACTGCTGTGGGGGTTGGGGAGGGGTGGGCAGGCCTGAGAAGGAGGCAGGAGGAGCTGGGAGAGGGTTGGGGAGGGGTGGACAGGCCTACTGAGCAGGAGGTGGGGAGGAGTGTGGGGCCAAAACTGGCTCAATAGTGCAGTCCTCCCACTCAGGACAAGGTGGTACTGCAGCTGAAAATGCTCTGAAAGCCAGGCAGAAATGACAGGGGCTCTGTATTCAGGAGTGGTAATTTAGCCTCAAACCTTTTGAAAAACGTTTTTGGGACACAAACAATGTTATATAAATTATCTTTAAATGCATGGTGTAGAACCTTTAAGTTAACATTGAGGATTTGACAGTGTAGAATAGTGTCCCACATTGTATCAAATGGGTGTCTCTGTGGCCAAATGCATAACGTAAAAGTGGGGGTCCTTGAAATTAAGAAGGTTGAGAATGATGGATTTTCCATCTGGGTATTGTGAGATTGTTGAATGATTCGTAGTCGTTATGCAAGCCAATATGTTGAGCGCAACTCACCTGCTGTTTTAAATGATGCTTCCTATAGAGCAGTGAATCCATGACGTGACTCGCTCATCCCCCGGTTCACGGAAGTAATTTCTTTATGGAGAAACCCTTTATTGGGTCATCTTAAAATCGACTCATATAAGCATTGTGGTCCAAAAGTAAACAAACAGTTTGTGCGATATTGTCTGGGAGGTGGCTCAGTATGGTTAATTATGATAGTCATTCACTCATATTTGATAAAGCCTGTTTCTAGTGAAAATGTAACTAATTCGGCGACAGTAACATTAGCGTTTTCTCACCATCAGTTGATTCTTCATATCCATATGAGTCAAACCGCTTAGATCATTTGTTTATGTTTGGAACACAGTTCTTATATGACGCGATATGAATAATGCGGGGGGAAATGCGGGGGGAAAAACGTGAACCAGGTAGGATGGGTAAATGACGTCAGACTTCACTGCTCTATGAATGAAGTTCCTTATCCCCTGCCTTGCGTCCTTCTCTCCTCTGTACGTTTGGTCCTTTTTTCTAGCAGTTCTCCAGGTTGGTGCTACAGTATGTGATGCACACGACTAACCTATTTAAATAATATATCTGTGAGCCAGTGTGTCATAGTGTTGGTGCGACATGATTTACTGTGTTAGCAGTTCGGCTGTCGCTGCTGCCTGTGTGCGTGTGCGTCATATAGTTCATGTTGAAGAGGCGTTTATGTAACAGCTCTGTTTCCCTGTGGGACCGCAAGGCTTTTTGGCTGCCGATTGCCACGGGGCAGGCTGTAAAGACCTTCTGATGGGGGGGTCCTCTCTTATATAACCATGTCCCCGCTCTCACTCTCTGTCACTTCCTCTCCGACCTGCTCTTTGTCTGTGCAGCTGCCTCTCTCTCTCTCTCTGTCACTCCATCTCTCTGTCTTGTCACCCTGTCTCCTCCAGGCCCCAAGACAAAAGGGAGAGATTATGTTTTTTTTATGCTGCTTGTCTGTCTGCGTGTCTGAGTGTTACCGGGTCTAAGGCCAGGGCTCCACCGCGAGCGTCCCGTTGCCCCGCTTTGTGGCGGCTTCATTGACGCAGTCACATTGACGTCCGACCGGCTCCACCGCGGCGCAGCGGCTGTGACTGTCAACCTTGCCCAAATATGGAGTCATCATTTGTCATAGGTGACACCTCTGGGACAACCAGATCTTATTTTATTGTTGTTTGGGACACGATCAACACAATCCTGAGTTATTTTTTGTGTTCAATCTGTGTTTTTAGATATTTTAGTATTTCAGCATGCTGCAAAGCATCATATGATGCATTTTGCATCATATGACGCATCGTATGATGCAATATCATGCTACAAAGCATCATATGATTCTTCGTAGCATGCTGAAATACAAAAATATCTAAAAATACAAATTGAACACAAAAAATAACTCAGGATTGTGTTGATCGTGTCCCAAACAACAATACAATAAGATCTGGTTGTCCCAGAGGTGAAGTGGTCCTTTAAAGTATAGCCTTCCATCTGTAGATATGCTCTCTGTTGAGTGCACCTTTCTATCTATCTAACTGTCATTGCATCTCTGCCTCTCTCTCTCTCTCTCTCTCTCTCTCTCTCTCTCTCTCTCTCTCTCTCTCTCTCTCTCTCTCTCTCTCTCTCTGTGCGTTGTAGAGGCCTATAGTGTACACATTGTAGCACTGTCTCTGCAAACAGTCCCTGGATTCATGTACTGTATTTCATTATTTAGACATCATCACATGAACCAAATCAGGCAGATATCCACATTTTGTGTGGGGAGGGCTGTCACGATTATGACATTTTACATGACGATTTAATTGTCACTCAAATAATTGCGATTAGCGATTTAATTGTGTTTTTTGTCGTTGACAATTACATTTCTGTTTGGCTTTTAGGCTTTTAAGTTGCACATGGTAGATATGACACATAACCTAAATATACAAAGAAATTACAGACAACTTTATACTTAAAAAAGAACATTGTTGGTTGAAATAGCAGATCTACAAGCTCACAACGCGTCGCGATGAACTGCTATTTCCACTATTTTTGACAATATTTTTTAAATAAATGAAAAATTCAACATGGAAACGATTATGACGATTATGAAAAATAATCGCGATTATGTCAAACAATTGCGATTAGACGATTATTACGTAATAATTGTGACAGCCCTATATATGTGTGCGGAGGGGATGTTGGGTCTCATTGGGGGCAGACCTCCATTCAGAAACACCCCCACTTAGAAACATCCCCATTCAGAAAATAACCCCACTGAGGTTAGGGTTAGGATTTAGGTTAGGTTTAGGTGACACCTCCATTTAGATTTAGAATAATGGGAAGTAAATCTTCTGAATGGCAATGTTTCTGAATGGAGATGTGTTAGCGCCGTTGTTCCTGTGCAGTGGTATGTTGTGTTGTTTCTGCCTGCTGGGATCAAAGTTAAACATTTGTGTGTGTGTGTGTGTGTGTGTGTGTGTGTGTGTGTGTGTGGGTGTGTGTGTGGGTGGGGGGCGGTCAGTGGGTGGTGGGCGTGTGCACATGTTTTCGCTGACGCTCGTACACCTTTGTCCTCCTTCGCTCTGCACTACGTTGTTTACCTGGCCGAGGAACGAAAGGAATGTTGCGTGTGTGGGCGACCAGCGTGATCATACCTGTTGTGAAAGATCTCGTGTGTGTGTGTGTGTGTGTGTGTGTGTGTGTGTGTGTGTGTGTGTGTGAGCGTACGTGCGTGCGTGCGTGCGTGCGTGCGTGCGTGCGTGCGTGCGTGTGTGTGTGTGTGTGTGTGTGTGTGTGTGTGGGCCCCACACCATGCCACTCCCACCTAGGGATGGGACGATATGAAAATGACATATCACGATTATTGTGACAAAAGAAATCGCGATAATCAAAATCCATTATCCTGGGGCGGAACATTCGCCAACAAATAGCAGATCTACAAGCTCACAATGTGTCGCGTTGCGATGCGTTGTGAGCTTATAGATCGGCTATTTTTTGGCGAAGAGATTTGTTAGAGAGTGAAAAAACTCTATCAAGTACGTATTATTATAAGTACCTTTTACCAATTCTAGAGGGTTTAAGTGGTACCGGATATGCAGCTTGGCAAATAAAAGGTGAATTGATCCCAGTGCGTGACGGAGGACGATATCACGATAAATCAAATCTCCACGATACGATTATTGTGAGTGTTTTTTATCACGATAAACGATAATATCACGTATCATCCCATCCCTAGTGTGTGTGTGTGTGTGTGTGTGTGTGTGTGCGTGCGCGTGCACACACGTGTGTGTGTGTGTGTGTGTGTGTGTGGGCCCCACACCATGCCACTCCCTCCTGCTGTCTACTTTGCCTCCCGTTCCCTGATCGCATTGCGTGCCCTTTTATAACAAGGGTTGGGTGTGTACTAGCTGTCCCCCCGTGTCCCCGTTAGGGATGGGAAATATAATCGATATGGCAATACATCGCGATAGTTTATTTGCCAATACTGTATTGATACTTCAGGCCGTAGTATCGCGATACTTTGAGGAAAATAAGATATGTTCCCATGCATAGGAACCAATGGTAGAAGTCCGGTCCTGACACTCCGCTGCCTCTAGATGTCGCACTACTATAGTAGCTACTTCCCCTTCCCACGGTTCAGTGAGTGAGGTCTCTCGAGAAAATGGCTGTGAATGACGAAAACTACAACATTAGAGCAGTGCCTTCAGCTTTTAAAGCTGATATATCGCAAAATTCGCAATAGTATCATATCGCAAATATTCGCAATATATCGTGATACTATTGCATCGTGACCTACGGAAGTATCATGATACATATTGCATCGTTAGATTCTTGCCAATATCCACCCCTAGTCCCCGTGATGGCAGGACGGTGTCGCATCGTGGACACTGGTACAATGGTGATTCAATGTTTGGGGGGTCACGAACGTCGCTCAACACCTACTATACAGGTCTATTGATATGCATATAGGCTTGTTTCTTTGTTAAAGAGGCGGTGCCATAGTTTTGTACTTTTTCTGGTTTTCATGTGTCTAGGAGGTTGACAGTACTTCATTAGACCCCCTGGTGTGGTTGTTATGAGCAATTATGTATTTCCTTTCTATTTGGGTTTTAGTTGTAGGCTGCCACCTTGTGGGGTCAAACGTGCCGCTCCAAAAACACACATACTTATTACATCACAGAATCAACCCCTCCCCTAATTACCATTCACCCAACATACGTGGGTGTGGCTAACTTCAGCTGGGTCACCACCCACCATGACAACCACGCATACCAATGAACTGGTGGGTGTGGCCACATAAAAACATAATTTTAACTCTTTCTGTACACTTTTTTGGAAAAAATCTTCCTCCTAGTATAATCATAATACCTGATAATCATGTTTTAGAGGCCCCGGCTCAGAAAAGATATGGGTTGTCGGGGCGCGCGACCCAAGGACACGGCAACACTGATCGTGGAGAAATGATTCAGAAGCGCATTGGTAGCATCCTTAGTGGAACGTCACAGAAAGTTAACGGATGTGGAGGAGGAATCACAGAAAGGTAACGGATGTGGAGGAGGAAGTGACACGGAGGGATGAACGGCAGTCGGGTAATTCAGGAAAGAAGAAAACAGGATCATATAGTCAAGAGTATCAAGTGACTTCGGATTGGGATGATGATGCAGAAGTAGGTGAAGGTTCATAGTGAAGGGCGAGGGGGGAGGGAGGTTAGGGCCTCTTGGGGGGGCTCACACACACACACACACACACACACACACACACACACACACACACATACACTCACATGCTGCATGGTACCTCATGATGAATATGATGAAACAAGGTCCATCTGCGACCCGACCCGTAATACATCCGGTTGAACAGATTGTGTGTGCGACTGTGCGTGCGTGCGTGCATGTGTGCGTGTGTGTGTGCATCAGTGCTCCGAGGGGCATCTCATTGTTTCCAGCTATAGAAATCGAATACTTATTTCTTTTCTCACTCTGAATTCCTGATCTCTTACTCATTTCCTGCACGGGAACACCTGTCTAAGACGCGCGCGCGCACACACACACACACACACACACACACACACACACACACACACACACACACACACACACACACACACACACACACACACACACATACACACACACACACACACACACACACACACACACACCGCAGCCTCCCCTTCACCATCATTACGCCAGCATGTACATATTATGTGTATTTGCATACAGCGTAGCTTCCCCAGACCGAAACATCTCTGCTTATGTAATGACTAGTGTGAGAGGACTTCTCTCTCTCTCTCTCTCTCTCACTCTCTCACTCTCTCTCTCTTGCTGGCTATGATTATACACGTGAAACCATCTGTTTTCCAGACACCTTGAGTTTGATAGCAACACTGCACCACCGTATGGTATGGTATGGTATGGTATGGTATGGTATGGTATGGTATGGTATGGTATGGTATGGTATCGCATCACACCGCACCGCACTGCACCGCACCGCACCGCACCGCACCGCACTGCCTGACTGCCTGCCTTCTACCAATCACAGGTGGGTGTTGGGTTAAGCAGGCGTGAAGTCGGAAACGGTGGAAACGGTCTGCCGACTAGGGCTGTCACAATCGTTAACATATTGAAAAGTTTTCATATTTTCAAGCATTTTCAAAGCTTGTGAGCTTGTAGACCTGCTATTTCCACTATCAATGTTCTTTTTCAAGTATGAAGTTGTCAAATATGTCAGTCATGTCTTTGTATATTTAGGATATGTGTCATATCTGCCACGTGCAACTTCAAAGCCCACAAGCCAAACAGGAATGTAGTTGTCAACGTCAGAAACACAATTAAATCGTTAATCGCAAATTATTTGAGTGACAATTAATCGTCATAATCGTGACAGCCCTATGGCCGACCACCACCACCACAGCATGTCTGTCAAGAAGTGCAGTTCAGGAGGGGACAACGGGGAACTAAGGTTGAGAGGCAAGGAGGAGGAAATGGGGCTGGGGGGGGTGGAACTTGTTGCTTGTTGAGTCACAGAGCCACAATGACTCGGCCGCTGGTATTATATATGACTGTGCAGCTTTCACACGCACATACACACACACACGCACGCACGCACGCACGCACGCACGCACACACACACACACACACACACACACACACACACACACACACACACACACACACACACACACACACACACACACACACACACACACACTCATACTGTACAGTACAGATGAGGCAGAGCGGCACGCGGCAGCCCCAGTAGAAGCAGTGCATGTGACGGAGGGACAGGAGACACCGGTGAGCCCATGCATGCTTTGGAACTGAATGGAACTTCTCTTCTCCTCTTTTTTATTTTTTATTTTTTTATTTCTCCTCTTCTCACTCTTGTTTCCCTGTCTCTCTGTCTCACTCTGTCTCTGTCTCTATCCCTTCTCTCTATTCCTCCTCTTTGAGACACGGACCGTGAGGGAGCAGGTGTTCACCGCAAGAACAGTAGGCTACTGTACATACAGTGTCACTTCTTCTCGCTGTATTGGATTTATTAATAACCTATAATTTAACTACGTTAAATCTAATGGAACTCTCTGGTTGCACTGGTTGTCGTGTGCTGGTTGTTGTGTCATGCACGTACTGTACGTACATGTGCGACGCTGTCGACTCAGCATTATGTTTTCTGTGGGTTGTGGGGCGTTTCCTCCAACGTTTCCTCGCCGTTCCTGGAGTCTGATCGTGTTTGTGAATGGCTGGGCGGTGTGGGTGTGGCGCATAGTCGCGCGCGCGCGCACACACACACACACACACACACACCACTGTACCTTGCTCTATCTAGTGCCCTCATAGCACCCCGCTCGCTTGTAAACATTTTATCGGTTACACACCTGTTGGACTCACCTGTGCGCTCTCCCTCTCCCTCTCCCTCTCTCTCTCTCTCTCTCTCTCTCTCCCCCTCCCTCTCTCTCTCTCTCTCTCTCTCTCTCTCTCTCTCTCTCTCTCTCTCTCTCTCACAGGTCAAGAGCAGCCTGGTACCGGAACACATTTGGACATTTTGCTTGTTCACACAGGTAGGGGCTGCGTAATGTTCTTGCTTGCTCACATTGTGTTGCACCTGTATGTTGTCGCGCACGTGTGTGCGCGTGCGTGCGTGCGTGCGTGCGTGCGTGCGTGCGTGCGTGCGTGTTAACAGAGGCCTCATTCCTTCTGGCAGTGATTCTCCAAGGGGCCGCTGTTATATGTGGCCTCATTAACGAGGTGTCTATGCGTGCCTCGGGTCCATGCCCACGCACACACACACACACACACACACACACACACACACACACACACACACACACACACACACACACACACACACAGAGAGAGAACATTAGATTCTCACCCAGCAGTCTTGTTTGTTTGTGTGTGTGTGTGTGTGTGTGGGGGGGGGGGGGGGGCATAGATCAAGTCATGCTAATTGGGAAGTCTGTGTGTGTGTGTGTGTGTGTGTGTGTGTGTGTGTGTGTGTGTGTGTGTGTGTGTGTGTGTGTGTGTGTGTGTGTGGTGTAGTGGAGTGGATTAGCAGTATTTGTGTTGCTGTTGGGACCGATATGGACAGTGCAGTGCAGTGCAGGATGTGGGACATGGGAAGCAGTAGATAAATACTGTAGGTCACAGAAGGGTGGTAATGGCTGCATGCATATTGGAGTTACTGTGGTTACTGAATACTCTCATACCTCTTCAGGCCGCGAACCCCCAAAATAATCATATTTTAACTGGGGACCCCCCCCACCCTGACGAGCACTAAGAGTTGAGGAATTACATTTTGTATAACACGGTTCTATTGTAAAAATAGCAGATCTAAATGCTCACAACGCGTTGTGAGCATGTAGATCGGCTATTTCCACAATTTCAGCCTCTAATATTTGACGATTTGACCAATGCTTATTTTGTCATTTTAGAGGTATTAAAAAGTCCTTAAATTGTCACTTTAGAAATGTGCAGATACCCTCTATACATGTAAACTTTATGTTTTTTGTTTACTGTTGAGTGAGAAAACAATGTTGCACATTAAGTTAATCATCTGGGGACCCCCCAAAATAATTTGGGGTCCTGACCTACAGGTTGAGAACCTCGTTCTATATGACACGCTTATTCAGACTGACGTGTTGCTCAGGGATTAAGAATTGGTTCGTTTCCAAGACTTTGTCATTTTCCATCAAAACAGACCAAAATGAGATCCGTTTTCATTCAACGTATTCTGTAATGTTGCCAAACATACTTAGTAGTATCTATCTGTTATGGTTTGATGGTACTTTGGTGCAGGTCTGTGGGGGTTTACAGTTTACAGTTTAGGCATTTAGCAGACGCTTTTAATCCAAAGCGATTTACAATAAGCAGATACAACATCACAATAATAAACAAGATAATATGTCAGTACATCAACAGCAATATAACAAATGTAAATGAATATCTATCTAGAAAAAACAATATAATCCGTAAAGAAAAAAGGTTTCTAAAAAACCTAAAAACAAATGCTAACTAGCTTCATGTATGGTCATTGATTTTTCCAGTAGTGCTAAGGGTTAAGGTGGAGTCTGAAAAGGTGAGTCTTCAGTCCACGGCGAAAGCTAGCGAGTGAGTCCGTTGTTCTAAGTGCGACAGTGAGTTTATTCCACAACTTGGGGGCCAGGAGGGCAAACTGTCTCGGACAAGTGGATTTTTGCCCTGGGGTTTTTAGCGAGGTTTCTTGAGGGTGTGTTGTTTAACTACTTGAGAGACCTATTTCAAAGATTGCGACACGCCGTAAGGCAACACGCTGCGAGCTTGTAGATCTGCCATAATGACGTGCCCAAAATTGGACGCTGCACAAAGGACACAGTGCACAGAGGCTGGCTGGCGAGACTAGGGATGCCAGGAGGTTGAGGGTGGTCAGCCAGACAACTTTGTTTGTCTCTTGGCTCATTGGATTTGGGGTGCAAATTGAACCTGCGTGAGTGGCCTTCTTACAAGACAGTCTAGTCCACGGTTTCCCAAACATTGAGTCGGGAACCGTTTGTGAATTTCAAAAAACGCAAAGATTTTTCTTAGTAATTTCATAAAAGAAAAGTCTTAGAAATTCCATAAATTAGAACACAAATCTTTAAGAAATAGTGAAATAGACGATCTTCAAGCTCACAGTGTGCTTGTAGATCTGCTGTTTTCACTAGTTTGGGTCCCGGGCAAACGTCTAATCTCTCTTTTGGGTCTCGAGCTTAATAGGTTTGGGAACCACTGCTCTAGTCTACTCCAGCAACCACGCTGCCCATGTGTGTGTCTGCCTGCTGGTTCGTGCAAGTTTATTAATGCGTGCCTGTCTGTGTGCGTGCGCGACTGTGTGCGTGCGTGTCTGTGTATGTACACACGTGTATGAATGAGTCAGATAGCCCTCAGGGAGGGCATGTGAACAGTGTCCGGTTTCGCACAATGCCATGTGTGTACAGAGAGGGTGTTAGAGCGCGGTCATTCGGACGGAACCACTCTTTGCCTTTTAGTGTTGCTATGGCGATGGGCTCCTTTTATAGAGTTCCTCCGTCACTTTGCATTGTTGTCCTGCACTGTTTATATGGAGAAGTACAGTGTCTATTAGTACAGTGGTGCTCAACCTTGTCAGGCCACGACCCCTCCCAAATGAATCATATTTGAACTGGGGACACCCCCAAAATAATCATATTTGAGCTATAGGGAAAAAAGGTAAAACCCCCAAAATGAAAAATGTTCTATTGATTACTCATGCCATGGAGACTTGAGTTCAATAATATTTTATTTTGTAAATTTACCCCCATCGATTCCGGATCCATCCGGAATCAATGGGGGTACATTTATAGTAATCAAATTATTGTCTTAGGAATGCAACAACAAATCCCCCACCCCCTCCTCCCCCCGGCGTCTGTTCTGGTTTCTATTTGTTTGTTTTCTTTAGTGGCTCCTATTTTACTCGTTCATTCATTCCAGGATCAGAGGAATGTCTCTCTAGTCACATGAAACTGGCACGCCTTGCTTGTTGGCTGCTTATAAAGTCCATGATCTATGAAGCCAAGCTCGCACTGAGGCTGGAGCGTTTAACAACTTAAAGGGATATTTCACTTTCAAACATGTTTGGGGTAATTTTACTACTCAGGCTTTTATTAACATATTAGAATGGCATTATGAGTTACTAGAACCAAGGACAGGTATTTTCAATGAAACAAACATTTCAACGCGAGGCGTTGTGAGCTTGTAGATCGGCTATTTTCAGCAAAGAGGTTTGGTGTAGAGGGGAAAAAGAGCAGACTTAAGTACAGAGTAAAAGGTCATGTTTATTAGGTAATGATGGCTTAAGTGGTTAAATATCTGAAAACACAAATTGACATGAATCCAAAATAAACTGATGATTGTGCTGTCAAACGATGAAACTATATGGAATCTATGAAAAGGTTGTTTGGGGTCCCCGCTTCATCTCTCTCAGCTAAGGGGTCCTTGTCCTGAATACGTTGAAGACCCCTGGCCTAGTGTAATGACATGCCCAAAATAGGGATGCCAGGGTTACAAAGTGGTTAATGAACTACTAAACGACGCGAGCGGGCGGCGGGAATTTCCATTTCTCCCAGCGTTCCCGCCCAGTCATCCTCCCTGCTTTCCTGGGCTCCCATCCAGTTGCCAGGTCACAGAGCGCTGGCCCGGGAGAGCACCCTCACTCTAGTAGGCACTGAGAGAGAGAGAGAGAGAGAGAGAGAGGGGCAGGAGGACCTTTTTTTGAGACACACCCCCGGTACACGTGTATGCGCGCTCACAAACACGCAAGTACACACACATACCCCACACACACACACGCACAACTGAGCAGTTCCATAGTCCACATGGGTGTGTGCACTTCCTTTCCTTCTTGGCCCACTTTAGGGAGACACACCCACTTTGTTTTGGAGCGCAGGAGAGAGTGTGTGCGTGTGCGTGTGTGTGTGTGTGAGAGAGAGAGAGAGAACGGATGAGGGAAGAAAGGGGCAGGGGCAATACACAGAGTGACGCACAGGATCCACCGCTGAAGCCGTTCTGTCAACACAGAGAGAGAGAGAGAGAGAGAGAGAGAGAGGGAATGAGCTAGGAGAGAGCATGGCGCTAGACGAGAGGAGACAGAGAAGGATGCCTATCCTGACGGCGGGTGACTCAAGCCGATGCTGTCACGTTGTTGGATCCAGTGGAGGGAGAGGGAGGTGGCCCACCCGGCTCTGAACCTCGCTGGTCATGTGGGGGGAAGAACTGGGAGGAAACGTGAGAACACGACTGACAGACACACACGGACATACATACATACATACATACACGCACACACACACACACGCAGACAGACTGACAGACTGACAGACTGACTGCCACAGGAGCCAGTGAGTACTGTAAATTAGAACTGATATCACAGGACACAATGAGGTTTTTGTCTCGTGTGTGTGTGTGTGTGTGTGTGTGTGTGTGTGTGTGTGTGTGTGTGTGTGTGTGTGTGTGTGTGTGTGTGTGTGTGTGTGTGTGTGTGTGTGTGTGTTTACCTTTGGTCGTTCCGTTCAGCAGCGCACTTTGTTGTTTACGCCTCTGTGTTTGCGATATTCTCCATTTGAGTGTCACATGAGAGTCTGTTTATTTGTGTGTGGGTGTGTGTGTGCGCGTGTGTGCAGGGAGGTGTGTGCGCGCGGCCTCGCCTCCTTTCCGTGACTCCCATCGTGAGATTCTTTGCCTATACCTGCGTTGTTTACCTGAGCGACTGCCTGACTGTGTGAAAGTGCGTCAGTGGATGGTACTCTGTAAGATCCTGAGTGTGAGTGTAATTTACAGCCCCCTGGGTCCACAGCTCTTACCCTCTCGGAGTTAAATCAACAGTCAGGGTTTTGCAGTGTAAGAAAATGTGCCAGGCTCTGCCCCATCCCGGTAGTGATACTACCACACGATCATTCTGCCACGTCTCCGTGCTTTGTTGTCATGGACAGACTACCTGTACCCGGCAGTGAGTGAAGCCTAACTTAATACTTTGTTTTACAATGGTGTTGTGTAGCCTGGCCAGCCAGCCTCATACTGTGCATTCACTCACTCGTTCCTTCCCACAATATAAGTCTGGACTTTGGGCTATAGGCAGCTTGAAAAGTGGGCGGGAGTACTTGCCTTGACAGACAGACTCCTCTAACCAATCAGCGTAGCAAAACATCTCTCAGCCAGTCAGAAGAACGGCAAACAAACACGTCTTTTTGGCCGATGAGCTCCGCTAGCACATTCTCCTGTTCCTTTTTAATTGTTCTAATTGATTCCAACTCTGAAATAACTTCACTTATTGCTTGTTTTATTGTTTCAGCGTTAACTGTTACACTTGTTGCATCGAGGGCAGCCATGTTGTTTTGAAAATGCTGCAGCAAGCATCTACAGTAAGTCACCATCTACACTAGCTCTGCTCCATAGCGTTAGTGGAGTTCTCCCTAACGCTATGTTCCTCTACCTCCGTATTCCTTGGCAAAACCGGAAAACCCCGCCGTCTGGTCCAAAAATAACAAAAACTGTTTCGCCCCTCACCAAACCAAAGGTATCAGTGGACAGTTGAAAGCTTACTCTACTTAGTGGACGCGGTCTTAGCCCCCCACCACACCCTTAAAATCCGGTGAAATATTTTTCATTTTGCCCTAAAAATGTATTTTAAGCGTGTGGTGGGGGGCTCAGACCGCGTCCACTAAGTAGAGTAAGCTTTCAACTGTCCACTGATACCTTTGGTTTGGTGAGGGGCGAAACAGTTTTTATTATTTTCGGACCAGGCGGCGGGGTTTTCCGGTTTTGCCAAGAAATGCGGAGGTAGAGGAACATAGCGTTAGGGAGAACTCCACTAACGCTATGGACCAGAGCTACATCTACACATGGACCAATCAGGGGAAGCTTTTCACTTGTGCGGACAGCAGTTGAAACGCAGTCACTGATGTCTCATACTCGGTGCCTACCGGTATGCTAAAGTCCAGACCTCATACTGTGGGAAGGAGAAATGAGTGAACGCAGTATGAGGTATGGCCTGCCAGGCTAGGTGTTACTGCAAAATGCTTGTAGACAACAACTTTTGAGAGAGAGGAGGGGAGTGGTCAGAGAATCAGTCAGACAGACAGACAGACAGACAGACAGACAGACAGACAGACAGACAGACAAGCACAGGGCAGAGGTGAAACGCAAAAAAGAATGGGAGAGAGGAATATTGGCAAACTGCCGAACAACGGCAGGGAGCGAGAAGGGTTTAAGCTGATGGATGTGTCTGGGGTTAAGGGCGGTCGCGAGAGGTTAACAGAGTGGTAGTCGAGTCGAGAGACATATCTGTTATGTCTTCCCGTTAACCCTGTTCGTCTGTCTCGACCCGGCGAGCCTGCTTCTCTGTCACGGCTTGAAGGAGTCTTCCCTTTCTCTCTCACTTTACCTGCTCAGACCCCCCCCCCCCCCCCACACACACACACACACACACACACACACACACACGCATACCAAGGGATGGATCCAGAAAACGATGGGGTTGTTCCCCGCCTAGCCAATTTACACCTGAGTTTTCTGACAAAAGTGAAATTTGCATTCAAAACATACCAAAAATATGTAGCAATAACTAATGTGACACAGATGCTGTCCCGGATTCAAAGGTACAGTATAAGGTAGATAGATAGATAGATAGATAGATAGATAGATACCTTTATTATCCCAAGGGGGAAATTCAGTATAAGGTATAAGAGTCTAAATGGGCTGACGCTCGGTTATTAACGTGCGTCTCCGGAGCACCGGAACCGAGGTGTGATTTGTGTCCCTCCCTCTTACATCATTTCCTGCCAGGGTCATGGCTGTCGAAGGCCCTGCAGAGGAGAGCGCTGTCAAAGATATTTAATTAATGAAGATAGCTCATCCTCATTGGATCCACTAGAGTGCGACATGGTACACAAATCCTACAAATAGACTCCTAAGTGGGCGCCGGCTCTGACGGCAAATCTCGTGCACGTCCTGTTTACTGGTGCTATAGATCCCGCGAGAGTGTGTTGCTGGGACAGCTAAAGAGCAATAATAAAGTTGATTTTCTCAGTTGTTGTGTCGCTGAAAAAAGCCACTTTAGTATGACAATTTTGTTAATATTATGTGGCTTGTGATGATCTGGTCCTATATTTAGTTCAGTGACTATAGCTTCTGAACTATTATTTTGCTCTGTGTTCACGTTAGCTCTCCCATTGTAAATGAATAGACTCCAAACATGCTTCCGCCTCCTAAAAAGGTATCTACCTACGTCACACAGAAACGGGAAGTACAGGTCTTTTGCACCCTCTTGCTATCGCCCTCTTGGGCGCTGTTTCGAGTAGGAAGCAAGCGGCGGCGGCGGCGCTTTGCTCATGTCAAAGCAGGGTGTGTTTATGTGCTGCAGTGGGGGCCACTGGGAGAGGCAGACTTTCACACGGCGATGTGAGCTGGCGCTCTCTCTGGCCTCGCTTGATGCGAGACGTGATCGTGTATACTTGGAGGTCGCGGGTTCAATCCCCACCTAGCATGTCCATCAGTGTGCAAGACACTGTGTTGTCTTGGCATTGTATTGTATTGTTGTTCAGCTCTTTGACTTGCAAGCTTTGCACTAAAGGCGCTATATAAATACGATTTCTACCACTTTTTCTAGTCACATGTTCAAATACTGGATTCTGATTGGCTAAATTCCGGAGGTTATGGCAGAACAACCGCCGCAGTTGTGTGAGGACGAGATCAATGCGCCTCAGTGTACATCCGGGGACTTCAGGAGGTAGTCGGAACACCTTTCCCCCAACCAACATATGACGGTCGTAGCGGTCCTATGTTTACTAACGTGCGTACGACGTCGCCGATTTATTTGGATCCAATGCAATCCGCCAACTTTAAAGCCCCTTTTCTCTGAACCTATGCCTTTCTGGAAGCGAACAGCCTCTATTTACGGCCGGAACGGTCCTTCTAACTGACGTTAGCTTAGCTGTATGCTAGACATCTTTCTCTGCATGGAGTTGGCGTCATCTGGTGGTGAGTAGAAGATGTTGTTTGTGGAACTATTTGCTGTCGTCGCGGAAGTTTTATAGGCAATAATGATTGTAACTTAATATCCTTGCAAGTTACAACTATGTGTTTTCTTTCATGTATACGGAAAAAAGTGGTAGAAAAGCTATTTACCACTCGGGGTCGGACATTATGCTCTGATAATGTCCTGTGTGAGGGTGTTATCGGACTCGGCTTCGCCTCGTCCGATCACCCCCTCACACAGGACATTATCAGAGCATAATGTCCTCTCACTCGGGGTAAATTGCTTACTTCATTTGATGAGATTTGAACCGCTACCTGCTCTGAATAAGTGTTATTTAATGTTAACATGTTCTCTGTGTCACTGTGGCCTGTGATGTCATGCTGTAAGGTTGAGCCGACATCATAACACTGTTTAGCTTGTCCCGTGAGAGGGATCAAAGCCCTATGTAGTCTAGTAGGAAAGGGGGGTCCACGCGCATAGGGTGGATTTTTTTCTTAATCCTTTTATATATATTTTAAGATTCTGCCAGGTACCAAGCCGAAATATTGCCCCAAGGGGTTAATTTTTAATACCCATACCCTACCCATTCACTTACTATACAGGAAAAAAAGACCCCCCCCCAAAAAAACCTCTTTAAGTAGCATGTTATGGGTATAACTTGGGGCTTTTCATGATTCTGAATCCATCGCAAGCATTTGTTTTGCACGAAAAACATTCCTTGGGCTAAAAATGGCCCCATAAAACTATGGTTTTGTGGTGAAAAGTGATGAGTCGTCACTTTTCACAGTTTTGAGGGGTCCATTTTTACCCCAAGGAATGTTTTTCGTGCAAAAAAAATGCTTGCGATGGATTCAGAATCACGAAGAACCCCTAGTTAAACCCCTCACATGCTACTTAAAGAGGTTTTTTTGGGGGGGTCTTTTTTTTCCTGTATAGTAAGTGAATGGGTAGGTGCAAGAAATCATTAAAAATGAACCCCTTGGGACGATATTTCAGCTTGGCATCTGGCAGAATCTTAAAATATACCCTTTGAGGATTAAGAAAAAACAGGTGGCGAAAAAAAAATCACCCTAAGCGTGTGGACCCCCCTTTCCTACTAGACTAATGAGGGTTCGCCTGCGCCACCCCAAACCGAGCCAGCAGAGTATCGCTCTGTCATCACAGCCGTTTGCCATTGTTGTGTCCATAGCGGCGGGCCATGGGTCACAGAGCCAGGCGGCAAGGCGGTACATCACAGGTCCCATGTGACTGGAATGGACCGTTTAGTTCAAGCAACGCGCACTCACGGTTTAAATGATTTACCGCCCTTTTAATGTTTTAACACCAATATGTCTTAACCCATTAAGACCTGAGGCCGATTCTAAAAACGTTAGTGTAGATGCATTGAGTATTCTATGAGGTATTTTCCATGTTGCACAGTATGCACAGAATGATGAAGTGTGCCCTCTATTGTCGGCAGCATGCCCACAAGGGTTAGTTGTCATTATAATAGCCATTTATTACAGTTTACAGTTTAGGCATTTAGCAGACGCTTTTAATCCAAAGCAATTTACGAGCAGGTAATACACATCACTATAATAAGCATGATAATATGTCAGTACATTAACAACAATATAACAATGCATGGGAATATCAATCTAGAAAAAACAATAACATAGGTAGACCACGCACCTTATCAGTAAAAAACTTCTAAAACCTAAAAAAAATGCTATCTAGCTTCACGTATGGTCAATGAGGGAAGGGGAGTGTTACAGTAGTGTTATGGGTTTTGGTGGAGTCTGAAGAGGTGAGTCTTCAGTCCACGGCGGAAGCTAGGGAGTGAGTCTGTAGTTCTAAGTGTGACAGGGAGGGCAAATTGTATTAAAGGGGTGTCTCGTCTTCAGTGGCATTGTAACATGCCGTGACGATGGTTAATGATGGATTGTCACCCAGACATGTAGGACATTGTGCTGTTATTGATTCTGGAGCCTGGAGGCTCAGGCTGGTAGAATGCTGTACTCCTAAGGTCATTGATTTTGAGAGTTCTCAAAGGACTCGGCAGTACCTGACTGCTTGGTCACCGTTTAGTGGCTGTGTGTGTGTGTGTGCGCGTGCGTGTGCGTGTGTACGTGTGTGTGTGTGTGTGTGTGGGCGCGCCTGTGTTTGTGAGAGAATGAACTCTTTTTATTCTCTGAATATTTCTTTTATCTCCTTTTGCTATTTCCAGGCAGACTGCTTACTTCCTCCTCCGAGGGGCCTTGACACTAACCTTTCGTCATTCTTTTTCAGTCAATTACGCCACTCGCACAAACACACCCACCCACGCACACTCATGCACGCGCATGCGTGTGTGCGCTAAAGCGAGCAACCCGAGAACTAGAGAGAGAGAGAGAGAGAGAGAGAGAGCCTTTCTGGCTTTAGATAAGGCAGAATGGTTGTACAGTCATAGTAGTAGCCGTAAGGGCCCAATCCGGAGATTCCAGGCACGTAATGGGGCTTTACAGTAAAAGCATGGCAGTCTTTTTGGGAAGTAGTCTTGGCACGGGGCCAATGGGGAAGCGGAGGGGAAGCTTCTCCTTTATGAGTTTGCCTGTGGTTACTTTTTCTTCAGGCTGACTAATCCCACATGCATGCGTTGTGGATATGACTGTGCGTGTGTGCGTGTATGTGTGCTGTGTATGTGTGTGCGGTCAACACAGGCTGCATTTATTTATCACATCGCTGTTGTGTGCGGTGTCTGGCCCGACAGCAAGGTCAGTGGACAACATCTCAAAGGGGACATTTCTTTGGCTTTAGCGCTGTTTGTATAAGTGAGCGTGTGTTCTTCTGACACAGTGCCCTGTGGGCTTTCAGAACTCAGAACCTTGGGGTTTCCAGTGGATATGCATGGGAGGGTAGATCTGTCCTTAAGAGCAGTTAAGTGTTTTTCACTTTAACTAGGAACGATTTACTGTAACTTGTTATGTTCTGTTTTGTTCTGTTCTCTTCTGTTTTTTACTGTTCTGTTTTCCTCACCCCTCACTGTCTCTCTATCCAGGGGTGTCACAAGGGGGGGGGGAGTGGGACTGAGTTACTAGGGCCCAAGGTGGAGGGGCCTTAATTATTTAGCTATTGAAAAATAGCTGCCCTACAAGCTCATCGCGTGGCACAGAGTGCCGCGCCGCGAGCTTGTAGATCTGCTATTTTTGAAAAAGTTGTGAAAATGTGTGCAAATCTTTTGAATATTATGTATTTTTTTAAGTGAACATTTGTAACTCATATTCTGCTTCTGGGGGTCCCTGGAACTAAATATTTTGAGATGGGGGTCCGTGGCCAAATACATATCATTGTGGGGGTCCTTCACATGAAAAGGTTTGAGGTTTCAGAGGCCCAGAATTTGGTACGACACCCCTGTCTCTATCTCTCTATCTCTCCCTCATATTTTCCTCGGAATCACTATCTCTTCTCTCTCTCTCTCTCTCTCTCTCTCTCTCTCTCTCTCTCTCTCTCTCTCTCTCTCTCTCTCTCTCTGTCTCTCTCACTCACTCTCTCTCTGTGGCTCTCTTTCTTCTTGAAACGCGGACGCAGAGGGCAGAGCCTTTCAAGTCGTGATATCGGCCCGTTCCGAGTGCAGTGACTCAGCATGTTGTTGTCGTCACGACTCTCGATCCGTCCATATTCTGCCCATCTCGCTGTAATCAGCGGATGCCCTGCATCAAGCCTGGAGTCTGAGAGCAGGGCTTGGAGTGTCTGAGTCTGTGTGTGTGTGTGTGTGTGTGTGTGTGTGTGTGTGTGTGTGTGTGTGTGTGTGTGTGTGTGTGTGTGTGTGTGTGTGTGTGTGTGTGTTGTGGTTCATGTATTGTACTATCCTTGTGGGTGCCACCAACAATCGCCTGGTCTGTGATGTTATTTATGATCTCTGCCATAGATAATTGTGGGTTATCGTTGTTTTGGCTTGTCGGATGTGCTTTTTTTAATGTGTCTTCATGTTCAGTGCTGAACCACAAATAGTACAATGAAGGATAGTGATGTATTCAAAACTGAGAATGAAGAACGTTGTCATTTTGGAGCGGTGCTAACCGCTCCTACGCCTGGCTTTGTCTGTGTTTGTCCCGCATCTGTCTGGACTGTCATTGGTCAATTGGTGTCTGTTTGCGACCATCCGTGCTTTTGTTATTGTGCGTAGAACAGGGCTTGTTTTGACCAAGAACGCGATCTGGAGATAGATTCTGAGATGCATCTGTTTTCCTGAAATGCATTACATTGCTGTGAACGGCACATAGCATTTCCTGATGATTCTCCCCGTGGATTATGGGAATTTGAGTTTTTGTGTCAGTCCTGGGGGCTGCAAACCACATAGTGTTTACAATAGGAAACGTTATAACCCGACTTGCTGTAAGTCGAGTTCAGCATGTCAGTCAACTTATGGATTTGAAAACCAGACTTTAGTCAGGTTAGGCAGTAAATGTGTTAAGTGAGATTTACTGAGCGGTGCTCCTGTAAAGAGATAATAACCGCTCCTACATCTAGCTTTGTCAGTGTGTCCTGCATCTACATTAAATTAACTTCTGAAAAGGCTTCTAAGCCTACACCAGCCTACTAGTAAAACTGGTGGAACCGCGATCTTGCCACACGTGAATAATTGTGGTTGTAAACAATAACACAGACAATATAAATCCTTATTAGTCTAGTAGTGGGAAGAAGGGGTTATCATCATGGCCCCAAATAACGTTTAAATATCTTGCAATTGGCGACGAGTCTCTTACGAAATCGTCAAGAGTGCCTCTCAATACATATTGCCATCAGCAATAGTCAGTGGTGTGTTACTGTGTTCTAGAATTCCCCACACTCCCGCGCCCCCACCGTTGCGCTCAGGGTCACCGGGAAAACCGCGGTTGCGTCAGTTGCTGTTTTAGGCGGCTGACCCTTTAGGGGCATGCCGTAAGAAACATGCTAACATTACAATGAATAATGCTGGTGGACTCCCAATGGCCATTCCAAGTAGGTGCGTAGGAGAGACAGACCGAGAGAGACAGAGAGCTTAAGAAAAGACATAAAGGTCGCCAACTTTGCAGTAATTTTCCTCTCTTTCTTCTGTTCTATTGTCTGGAACTTGTTCTCTGCTGTTGTCATCTGCTGCTTGATGTTGGTAGTCATGGTTGCCAGTTCCCACCTGATATAGTGTGGGAGTTCTAATTGCTAGATTGCATAATGTATTCAGACTAGGGCTTAACTCTAAGATGTACAGGTCACTCTCTGGTCTGGAATGGGTATTTAATAACATTTAACAGTATCACGACATACACATCCATGAACAAGCGCCTTTCCCCTTGTGCTCAATAGGGATGGGACGATAAGCGATGTTAGCGTTTATCGTGATAAAAAACACTCACGATAATCGTATCGTGGAGATTAAATTTATCGTGATGTCGTCCTCCGTCATGCACATATCCAGTACCGCTTAAACCCTCTATAATTGGTAAAAGGTACTTATAATATACGTACTTGATACAGTCTGTTTTTTCACTATATCAAATGTCTTTGCCAAGAAATAGCCGATCTACAAGCTCACAGCGCGTCGCAACGCATATTTTTTGGCAAATGTTCCACCCCAGGATAATGGATTTTGATTATTGCGATAATATGGTAAATCGCGATTTCTTTTGTCACAATAATCGTGATATGAAGTTTTCATATCTCAAGTTATTGCCACCAAATAGGCCTACAGTATGTACAGCTCAGTAAGTATGTACAGTACAGCTCTAACCCTACAGTATGTACAGCTCTTCATTGTAGGCAAAGGCTTAATGAAACCAGCGTCCACCTGGAAGAAGCAGCGCAGCAGGTGTGCTAAGCCAGCCGTTTGGTCCTTGTGTCAAGGACATCAGTGTTTCTTTTAGTGAAACACTGCAACGATCGGCTATTTTATAAATATTTGCCTCTTTCTTACAGGCCTATTATTTGACAATTTGGACAGTGTTTGACCAGTTTGTTGATTACTTTTGATGCAGTGATGGTCTTGTTCTTTTCTTTCTTTTCTTTGGTATTAAAAAGGTCTTAACCACTTGGAGGTGTGTAGACGAGGGTTAGGGTTAGACCAGTCAGTGCAGCACTAAGACACATCATCATTATGGTGCAATTTTCTTACTTTTGCATAAGAGAGATGTGAGAGAATGACTCACCTGGCTAAGAAAGCACACACTCCTGAACACTTCATCTCCTTATTAGGGATGGGATGATATGACAATTTCATATCACGATTATTGTGACAAAAGAAATCGCAATTTACGATATTATCGCGATAATCAAAATCTATTATCCTGGGTCGGAACATTTGCCAAAAAATAGTGTAATAGTATGATTATAATTACATCTAACGATGCTTCTCCTCCATTCACGTTTGGTGAATGTAGCCTTGGCCAGGAACATTTGATGTCTTCAGGCGGTAACCATCGATCATCAGGTGTTTCGACCCGTGAACCGCTACACCCTCCTGATGGCCGGGTCGGCAGTGGTGGCCAAATCACTGCCCATCTCCTCCTCCTGGCCAAGGCTAAATTCCCCTCTCCTTTTCTATTTGTTTTTCCCAACAAGAGGCTCCTCTGGGCAAGACTACCTGGCTGCAGCCACTGCTCCCTCTGGGGAGGTATTGGGTGGGTTCCTCCTGAGGTCTTGAGGTGACACAGGTGCGTAGAGTTCTCCAGTACTGTGGGGTTATTCCTGCCTGGAGTTCTCCTTCGTCTCACCAACTCACCAACCAAGTTGTGCGCTGCACCTGTGACCCCTCTTCTCCACACTTGGTCCTGGCTTGATGTATTTTTTCCTTTTGTGTTCCTGCAGATGTTCTCGCAGTGACACTTTACTTCCAATTTGTCCCCAGCTGATGTTGTTTAGGTGAGGCTGTGATTAGTTAAGGGCTGTTACCGTTATGTTTGTATTGTTGAGTCTCACATACTCCCCCCCTCTCGGGAGACTCTGAGGATATCTGTATAAATGTCTGTACAATGTCAGTACATTATTTCCACGTCCGTTTTACCAATTATAGAGGGTTTAAATGTTACCGGATATGCAGCTCAGCAAACGAAAGGTAAATTGATCCCAGCGCATGACGGAGGACGATATCACGATAAATTTAATCTCCACAATATGATTATCGTGAGTGTTTTTTATCACGATAAATCACGTATCGTCCCATCCCTACTCCTTATAGCGTGTTGATGTGCAGTAAGATTCTGTGTTACAGTACATTCGGCTTGATTATGGGTTGCTTCATTTCATCAGGGTATGCTGTCTGTATTATGTTGGTTAATGGTGTTTGTTTTTAAATACTGTGGTGTACTTACATTTGCCTGTGTATTAGAGGCACAATGTTTGTGTGCGTGCTCGTGTGCCTGCCTGCCTGCCTGCCTGCCTGCCTGCGTGCATGAGAGAGAGAGGAAGGCTGTTTTTGTCCATTTTTCATAAGCCTTTTTGCCTGGTGGAAAGTGTGTCTGACGTTTCCTCAATGAGTGCCCCAAAATTGACCCGGACTTAAATGCTTCACCTCAAGGTTGCCTGCCAATGTTAAGTGCAGTTCTGCATTCTGGACACGCACAGAAACACTCACCAACCCCCTCAAATAGTATTACCACAAACATACACACGGAATGCATATCTCCACAGGGCTGGGTGGCCTACCTAGGGCTATATACGTTGTGAGTTGCAGCTGTCAGGACCTGAGGAACTGCAAAGTACCTCAACGTGTGATTCCAAATGGCGGCTCAATGGATGCTGTGTTCATGATATATGGTGTTTTTGCAAACAATAGGCCCTCCCACTTATTTTGGAAGCTAATTACAGATGGACAAGCACTATCAGAGGCATCTCTGTCCTGTAGATTCCACTTGGGATCCAAGTGGGGCGAAGATACGAGGCGACCGTTCGCGCCGCCCCTTTCGGATCGTTCACGCCGCACCCGTTCGCGCCGCGCTCAGTCGCGCGTCGTCTCATCTTTGCATTCACTTTGTATGTTATCGCACCGCTCGAACCATCCAGGTTTGAACCCAGCTTTAGCGTGCTGGCCCTGAGCTGGAGGTCAAAGGACCTCTCTTGTTTTTTTCCCCTCTGCCTCCTCTCTCTTTAACACCTGTTTCCAGTGAATTTCAGATCAAGCTAGCGGCGACTAAAGGCTGCTATTTTTATACTCTGCCACAAATTAGGCTGTTAAGACTGTTTATCTGTTTCCAGGGTGAGTGGCTGTGCAGCCAGCACTGCAGCGGCAGCAGCAGCAACAGCAGCAACAGGGCAGCAGCACAAGAAAGTGGACCAGAGGTTGATCTGTTCCCGTAACTTTGTTCCAAACAAAGCCAGATGTTTGAAATTCTCTAGAAGGAGGGGGCACTAGCTTGTTTGGTGCTCTCCTTTCCAGTGTGGAAAAATAGGCTAACGCGTCAGCCTGGTTTGTGTTCTGAAAACACGAGAGAAAAGTCCCTGTGTTTTTGTTTGTTTTTGTTTTTTTTATCTCGCAATGTTGGCTAATCACATTCCGGTTAAACACTCACGGCTGTTCACTTGCGTGTACTGTATGTGTGTGTGTGTCCGCAACTATGTGAGTGCTTCCAAGTTGATCTTCTGAGCCTGTCTGTGCTTCATAATTGCGTATTTACTATTTGTTCTGTGTGTGTGCATGTGTTTGTGTATGGTACCGTATAGGCACAGTCATAGACACACGTGTCAGATCGAATGACTGATTTATAGATACCTGCGCTGCTTATAGCTGAGATGCAAGTTCTCCTCTGCAGACGTCCTTGATGCTTCCATCCCCCTCCCGGGATCAAAAAGCTTTATCTTATTTTATCATTTAGCATGAATCCCCAACCCACCAGGGTTCAGTTAGGCACTTGTAAAGGAGCGCTTGTTTTCGGTGGAGATGAGCACACTAACACATACATCAACCTGGGGCTGTGGGCACGATGGCATGAGAGGTGTGCGATTGAATTGTCACTGTCAAGAGTTACCGCAGTACTCGATGCGTGGGCTGTTATCTGTGTCTCTTATTGGCAAAGGGTGCTAATGGCCCGTTAGCGCTCACATTTTGTCCACCGTCAATGGCTTAGCTTTACAGGAAATGATTTGACTTCTCTGTGGTGGTATGTATCCCTCCTACTTGTTATTTGTATCATCATTTGTCACGGGGGGCTTGGGGGGCGGGGGGGGGGGGGGGGCTTCTCAGAAATGAGGCATCTTTGTCTGACATTATACGCAGTGCGTTGTTAGCTGTAGGAGTTTGAGCGCTGACAAATACACACTCGCACACAATGAGAGATTGGGGTTTTCAATTAGGAAAGACGATCGGGGATGTACTCGGGGGAGGGGGGGGGGGGGGGGGTTGAGATCGGCTTAATCAATAACAAAGTCAACATGCTGCCACTCTGACTGTGATCTTGTCCTGTGAAGATGTCAGTCGTGGAAAAAGTACTCACGTTCTTTACTTAAGTAAAAGTATCAATACTGCAACGTAGATGTACTCTGTTACAAGTAAAAGTCTGGAATTCAAAATGTACTTGATTAAAAGTATGAAAGTTTTGGCATTAAAATGTACTGTAAAGTAACAAAAGTAAAAGTACAAAAAGTTTGAAAATAGCCGATCTACAAGCTCACAACGTGTCGCATCGCGGCACGTTGTGAGCTTGTAGATCGGCTATTTTCAAATAGCCATGGTCTAAAATAGGGCTAAAGTGGTTTGTGCATGTTTTATAATATTATAATTTATATCTGCAAAGTAACTAGTAACTAAAGTTTTCAAATAAATGTAGTGGAATAAAAGTACAATATTTGGATCCGAGATGTAGTGGTGGAGTAGAAGTAAAAGTATTGGAAATTGGAATCAGTCAAGTAAAGTACAAATAACTCAAAAGTGTACTTAAGTACAGTACTTGAGTAAATGTACGTAGTTACTTTACACAACTGATAACAATAAGTCAACATGCTCACTGTGATCTTGTCCTGTGAAGATGTGCCATTGTGACTCCTCTGACAACACTGCAGCGCGCGCGCGCACACACACACACACACACACACACACACACACACACACACACACACACACACACACACACACACACACACACACACACACACACACACACACACTATATATATCCACAAGTTTCCGCAGGAGTTTGCTGGAGACTATCAGGACCAAACTTCCGGGTTTAACAGCAGACATACAAGCTCACGTCGCGTCGCAGATGCAACCCGTTGTGAGCTTGTAAATCGGCGGCGGAACCTCGGTGAAGACGTTTGCGCAATGCACTATGGGGCGTAGGAAACTCGTGGATATATTTACATCACTTGTAGGGACATTACATAGACTTCCATTCATTTTTATGCAAGTCCTGTGGCCTTACCCTAACCTCTATCCCTATCCCTAAACCTAACCAACACCTAACCTTAACCCCAACCCTAAACCTAACCCTAACCCTAACCGTTGTGGGGACCTACTATTTTGTCCCCACACTGTCAGAGGTCCCCTGCAGGTGACTGTGTGAACATGCGTTTAGTCCCCATAAGTATAGCTAGACAAACTCACACACACACACACACACACACACACACACACACACACACACACACACACACACACACACACACACACACGCACACAGCCCCTTTCCTGGAACAGTACATGAGCAATACGATGGCTCAGGGTAAGGCTCCTGACAAGAAGTGAGGAGCAATCTCAGGTCAGCGCCCTGGGTGTTATGGGGGTGCTGGGGGGGCCTGGGGTTTGATCATCCGGCCTACATCCAAGCAGTCCGCTGGGAGGAGTTAAAGAGGAGTCACAGAGCAGCGGCGGCAGATGATTCATGGCTTTAATACTCCCCTGAAGCACTATTTTATCCGCGCTGTTTAAAGAGCAATTTGTGTCGTGTCAGGTTTGAGCCCGGGCCAGGGGTGTCGTCGCACCAAATTCTGGGCCCTGGGTACAAGGATTCACTGCTGCGGGCCCCCCGTGTGCTTAGACCAGGGGTTCCAAAACCTTTTTGTCCCAGGGCACCCCATGAATATTTTTTTTAATCCGAGGAACCCCTCCCTACATTATAGTTTTCACTCCCAGCACCTTATATTTATAGCATATCGTCGTTGTCGGGTGGAAACCTTGTATGACCAAAACCGTTCGTTTTGTATTTATCATCTATAAAATGTACTAAACTGTGAACAGCCGATCTACAAGCACACAACGCCTCGCGATGCGAGGCGTTGTGTGCTTGTAGATCGGCTGTTTTCACTAGTTTTGTGCGACAGTCTTGTATGATGAAGCAGGGCTTTGCTTTACCAAAAGACGTACACATTTGAAACTTGGAGATACGAGGTTTCTGCCCGACAGTGACGATATTTTAGTGTTTATGTTGCGAGGAAAACATTGAGATAATAGCCATTTTGGTTAGAACTGACTGAAAATAACCCCCCCCCCCCCCCCCCCCAGAAGCAGAATTTGATTTACAAATGTTCGCTTAAAGGAGCTATAGTCAACTTTTTCATTGTAGGGCCGACACTTTGTTTACATCCTAGTCTATAGACTAGAATGTAAACAAAGTGTCGGTCTGACAATGGCCAAAATGATTATTTTATTATTATTTTACGCTTTTTGTGGTCATTTTTGAATAGAAACACATATATGAAGCATATTTTTTTATAAAATATTTTCGAAACATTATTTTTATTTTAGCATCCGTTTTTCAAGAAAAAAGTTGACTATAGCTCCTTTAAAAAAATACATATAATCAAAGATTTTCACACATTTTCACGAGTTTTCAAAAATAGCAGATACGGTATACAAGTTTGCAGCACAGCACTCGGTGCCGCGCTGTGAGCTTGTATATCTGCTATTTTTCAATAGCTAAAGTTACTAGGGCCCCTCCACCTTGGGCCCTAGTATCTCAGTCTCACTCCCCCCCCCCCCCCCCCCCCCTTGTGACGCCCCTGGAGTAGGCCATGGTGAGGCAAGTGGAGGACGCGCGTGCATGCACCTGCGTGTGCGTGTGCATGCGCGCGATGACACACACAGTGTCACGCACGCTTTCGCAGATCGATTGCTTATTATGTGCACCTCCGCCTGTCACATGTACGTACGCTGTAGGCGTGTGATATCACATCCACCAGCCGGTGCTGTGAGATAAAAACCGCCATGTGACAGAGTGAGCAATGGCTGCCGTTAAATAATTACAACATCCTGTATGAGCTCTCAATTAATACAGTAGCCCCCCCCCCCTCCCCTCCAGGGGTGTAAAGTAACTAAGTATATTTACTTAAGTACTGTACTTAAGTACACTTTTGAGGTAATTGTACTTTACTTGAGTATTTCCAATTTCCAATACTTCTACTCCTCTACATCTTGGATTGCGATGCGACTCGTTGTGAGCTTGTAGATCGGCTATTTTCAACATTTAGTACTTTTGGTACTTTAAGTACATTTTGATGCCTGTTATTTTTTGGTAAATGTATGCCAAAAAAGCATAATGGATTTTGATTATCAAGATAATATCATAAATCGCGATTTCTTTTGTCACAATAATCATGATATGACATGTTCATATCGTCCCATCCCTACCATCCACTCATTCAGCCAGCCATCTCTCCGTCCATGTCTTCTCTCAAGGAGAAGTGCATGCTGGGTCTTTTCTGTGTCTGGGCATGAATAAGAATGAGATTAGTGTTTTCACACTAAAATTACAGCATGGTGAGAATAGTGTGTGCTTGCGTACTTCTTTTTTTTAATGGTAAAATCGGACATCTCACAGAAATACGAACTTGAAAAACAGAATGATTTTAGTCACAGTGCTGCAGATGTCATGGTGAGTGGTGACTATATGGTGTAGGGACATACTGGCCTCAAACTGCCGTGATTCCATTAGATTAGATAATATACTGTAATTTCACACATGGGTAACGAGGCTTCACGCTTGGACATTGCAGGGCTATACCACAGATGCTGCTATAGAGCAGCAGGGACGTGCAGAGAATGTAAGAGGGGCAGGGACTGAAATTTCTAAAAGGGCCTTTTGGTGAAAATATCGATGCTTGATTTCTACACAGAGAGGGCACTTCTTTCAACATGAGACGCTGCATTCAAGTTCAGGAGAGTTTGGACAAGGCAATTCTTTTGAATGCTGCCTTCAGGTGTGGCATGGAAAGAGGGCATTTGCATTTCTTTCACCATAGTAAAAACTGCATTCATGGTCTGGAGAGCAGCGGCGTGGCCACGGGTGGGCCTGACTAGGCCTAGGCCCACCCATTTCATTGTTGTGCCCACCCTAAAATAACGAAAACATTCGCGGAGCCCACCCACATTGTGCCAGGCCTAGCCAGTTGGTAAATCCTGGCTACGCCACTGCTGGAGAGGGCACTTTTTACAGACGGATAAAAGGGCAGGGGCTCAAGCCCCCTTTGATGTGTGCACGTGCCTGTAGAGCAGTGGCTCTCAACCAACATGTCGCACAGTGAAGATAGGAAACAGGGAGAGAGAGAGACACGCAGCAAATGTTGTCGGGATTCGAACCAGCATGTTAACTCTTTTAGTGCCCAAACCGAAGAATTTTGGTTCTTTTTTTTCAATCCAATACAATATTTTTTTTGCTATTTTACTTACCCTGAGCTGCTAGTAGAGACGTGGGTGGTCCTGACTCATCCATCGCTTTCCAATGAGCCATTCTACATGTTGCGACGATTTATTCCATTGAAAATGGTTTAGAATAAAGTTTAGAGCCCCCCCAAAAAAACTCTATTTTTGCACGACGTATCCGAGGTACCAAAACCGAACAATTCCGGTTTCTTTAATAAAATGAATTAAATAATCGGAGGCCTCGACGAAGCCCCCGTCTAAATTTTGATTCCACCCCGAAAACCGCGAGCTCTTTCCACCGGCCCGTAATCGGGTAACGCCGCCGCATCGCGCCGCCTAATCCAATACATTGTCACATCTTTAGAGACCTTTTTCTCTGAACTGTGTTCCTAGGGCAGCGGAAACGTTTTTTTTGTGGCTAAATAGCCTCAAATCAGGCTTCAAAAAAAAAAAAAAGCCGATAGCTAACTGTTAGCTCACTTCCTCCGGTTCACGTTCATAACACTGTTTGCAGTGAAAACCCAAGGCACTTCTGCCTGGGTACCCGGATGTTATAGTGAAGCCCTATGGGGAAATGTCTGGCACTCTAGCGGCCTCCCACTATATTCACAGAAAAGCATCTTAGCGACGGGGGCGCTTGCTTTAGCAGATTGTTTAGTGCAGCGATGGCTGAGGGGACAAAACTCCTGTTAAACCGTACCTTGTGCCACGTCAAGGTTCTGTATCTACGCCCCGATGGCAAGAGGTCAAAGTAGTGATGCAGAGTATGATCATTGTCATTTGTTATTGAGAGTGCTAAGCGTGTGATGGCCAAGCAAGTGTGGGTGTAGCTTTGGGAGTTTGGGAAGCCCTGCTATAGAGTGTAGACATGGATGGATTCAGTGTCTTATGAATACAATACAGCCTGTTTGAAGTGACATCGCTACTGATCCTTGGAACTGCATGGCCTAGATTTGTTACGCAAGGAGCAAGTATTACAAAATCTACAGTGACTCTGCAAAAACAGAAGGTGGGAACTGGGAAATACATAAAAGTTATATAAACCTGCCATCGTCAACGTGATCGTCTAATGTTGGCCTCCCCTCCCCTCCTCCCCTCTCCTTCTCCCACTCTCTCTCTCTCTCTCTCTCTCTCTCTCTTCACCCTCTGTGTCTCTGCTCTCCATCTTTCCCTAACTCACTCTCGCTAACTCACTCTCGCTCCCTCTCTGTCTCTCCCTCCCTGCAGGAAAGATGACATCAGCGTCACCCATGGCAGCCAGGGCTCTGCCGTGCCATTCATGACAGCCAGCGGTGTGTGTGTGTGTGTGTGTGTGTGTGTGTGTGTGTGTGTGTGTGTGTGTGTGTGTGTGTGTGTGTGTGTGTGTGTGTGTGTGTGTGTGTGTGTGTGTGTGTGTGTGTGTGTGTGTGGGCGTCTCTGTGTCTGCCCGCGTGTCACTTCCTGGGACAGAATGGAGCAGGAAGAGCGTGGACGGCACTGCCTCACCTCCACAAGGAATCCTTTTATCCACGCCGTTGGCTGGTAAAAAAACATGTATGTCCAAAAACTGCAGATGACAAAAACAGCATACTGTTACAGGTGAAAGTCCGTCATTCAAAATGTACTTGAGGAAAAGTACAAAGTATTGGAATCAAAATATACTCAAAGTAGCAAAAGTAAAAGTGCAGAATGTCCCGTTTCAAGTTCAACATGTATTACACAATCTTTTGAAAATAGCAGATCCACAAGCTCACAAAGCGTCACATTGTACCTTAAAATTTTACTTAATTTAGGGGGGCAGACCTCTATTCAGAAACACCCCTACTTTAGAAACACCCCTATTCAGAAATACCCCCACTGAGGTTAGGAACTTAGGGTTAGGGTTTAGGTTAGGTTTAGGGGACACCTCCATTTAGAATATTGGAAGTCAATCTTCTGAATAGCAATGTTTCTGATTAGAGATGTAATTGGTAAATGGTAAATGGTGCATTTATATAGCACTTTTATCCAAGGCGCTTTACATAGATTGTGCATTACATCCACCCATTCACGCACACATTCATACACCGGTGGAAGAGGAAACCATGCAAGGCACCAACCTACTCACCGGGAGCAATTAGGGGTTCAGAGTCTTGCTCAAGGACTCTTCGACATTAACTGAGGGGGAGCCCGGATTCGAACTGGGAACCCTTCGTGCTCTAATAACGGTTTCTCTACCCCTGAGCTATGCCGCCCCCTAATTAGTGTGGTTGCTCTAGGAAACACACTATTGTATTCGGTTCGAGAATTCCTTCACAGCAAAGTGAACCTGTGTTTTGTAAACTTTCTGAGTGATGTTATCCAGGGTTGGGCGGCTGCACGACAGAAAAGTGAATTTTGGTCATGCTTCACTTGACATCACAATATCTAATATAAATCGTAAGACTGAATTCACTTCCCAGAGGATTCCTCGTGACTCGCGTCACGGCAACCACACTTGCAATCAGTGTTGATTTCATTGACTAAAACTATGACGAAAAATGTTTGTCGACTGTGTTTTTTTCACTGACGAAAACTAAATAAAAACTAAGCTGTGATGACTAAAACTAAGACTAAATATATTGACAATTTCGTCAACAAAATAAAAACTAGACTAAAACATTAGGGAGGGACTAGTGGAGAAGAGAGTCATTTTAAGTTTGGTTGCTGAAATTAGACTAAACTAATACTTTTCAGGTGACTAAATTATGACTAAAACTAAATATATAATTGAAATATGGAGATACTACTGTAGTATCTACTATGGAGATACTACAGTAGGTTTCTGCCCAACAGCGACACAGAGTGTAAAAGAAAGAGAGAGAGAGACACATGTGTGCCATGCTTATTCCTTCATGCTGGTCTGTCTGTTGTTACCACAGGTTGTTGGCTGTTATTTGTGTCTTCAACCTACAGACATGAACAGAGTAATGACCAAGACTTATCATGGGGATAGTGAGCCAACCTCCAGATGCTGCACTGCCCCCTTGTGTCTACAAGCGGATTCACCAGAGTCAAACGGAAGTGCACTCAGGAAGCTTGGAGACGATGACGATGTGAAAATGGTATTACATCATGAGCATCTGAGAGACGTCGCCGTGGTCTGCGTCGTCCTGTGAGTTTGCCTGTGACGTCGTTAGAGCGTCAGCGTCATCGTCGAAAAACAGTTGTTCATGTTTACAGTGCATCTCAACGCTACAGACACTCCACCCAGTGTGTGTTACCCAGCGACACACACACACACACGCACGCACGCACGCACGCACACACACACACACACACACACACCTGTAAGAGCCAAAGGCGCAGACAATGCTGCATTTAGCCTGGTTACCATGACAACCTCTCGGTTACATAAGTGTCCGGCCCGGTTCCCACAAGTGGCGTCGTACAGAGGGCTTTGTGTTCTGACACTGGACACCACACACACGCACGCACGCACGCACGCACGCACGCACGCACGCACACACACACACACACACACACAGTCAAAGTCCTTTCCAAGGCACATTCCACTAGCCAAAATCTGCAAAGCCATAAGATGTCAGGTGGGGCAGGCAGGTGTTGTTGTGCGTGCGTGCATGAGAGATTACGTGAGGCCTGAGGGGTGTGACACTGCTTCCGAATAACACACGCACAGACACGCACGCACGCACGCACGCACGCACGCACGCACGCACGCACGCACGCACGCACGCACGCACGCACACACACACACACACACACACACACACACACACACACACACACACACACACACACACACACACACGCACACACACACAGTTGTTATGTGCTCAAAGGGATGGTCAGTGTAATAGATAAGCACAGCGCATGATAGTGATAAGAGTTGTTCATATAAAAATGGACCCAAATGGACCTGTGTACAGTCTGAGAGTTAAATGAACACCACTTGAACCCCCAGTATCCATATTCCGGGGGTGAACAGTAGCCAGATATAGCAGATCTAAAAGCTCACAACGCGTCGCGTAAAGCGGTCCAAGTGCAGATTGCAACTCGGTTTTCAGTTTACTAAGTCTAGGGCAGGGTTTCTTCAACGTTTTCAGGCCAAGGACCCCTTAGCTCTGAGAGAGATGAAGCAGGGACCCCCACTACATATCATATAAAATTGTGGTGCAGATGTACATGGATTATTTCTTAAACAGTTTAGACTTGACAGCACTATCATCTGTGTAGGTTGGATTAATGTGTATTTTCATATTTTTAACCACTTGAACTGTCAATACCTACTAGTCTGCTCTTATTTTCCCTCTACACCAAACCTCTGTGCCAAAAAATAGCTGATCTACAAGCTCACAACGCCTCGCAATCTGCTATGTTTTGCCTCTTTTATTATTTGACAATTTGGCCATGTTTCACCTGTTTTTATATACAGTACAGTACAGTATGGTAACAGTTTGTTAATTACTTTTGATGCAGTAATGGTTCTTTTTTGAGGTACTACATTTTTTTTTTAATTTTAATATTGTCACTTCACTCTCATTACTAAAAGATTTTGGCGGGACCCCCACCCAAAACAGTAATTTGATGTTTGCCCGGGACCCAAATAGTGAAAACAGCAAATCTACAAGCTCACAACACGTTGCTTTGCGCCATGTTGTGAGCTTGTAGATTGGCTATTTTCACTACTTCTTAAACATTTGTTTTCTAATTTATGATTAGATTTTTCTTCAAGAAGTTATTGAAAAAAAAAATCATTGAATTCATGAAATGTTTTTCTTTTTTGGGAATGTTTTTTGGAAATGTTTTGAAATTATAACAATTAAATACAAAATGTAGGAAACCAAAAAATAAAGGGACCCACAAAAATGTGTCTGCGACCCACAAATGGGTCCCGACCCAGTGCTTGGGAACCACTGGTGTAGAGGGTTTAAGTGCTTAACAGTGAAGGTTTTAGTGTGGTTTACTAGGCATGGGTGTGTCCCTGTCACATGGACAGTAGTGTGTCAGGTGTCCAATGCTACCTGCAGGACAGGTACAGTCAGGTCTGCACAATACAGTCAGTTGTTGTGTTGCTGTTGATAGCTTTTAGTGCAGGGATGGGACGTTTAAGATGTTTATTGTTTTGAAGGCTGAACGGGGCAGTTCAGGTGGTTACCACGGACGTGCACGCAAAGGCGTGTAACGCCATTGTATGCATACTGTACAGTACGTACAGTGTAATCGAATATGCGTCAAACACACACTCTCACGTGCAGCACACTCGCGGAGGCTGGTAGCTTCTGAGCTCTGTTGTCATGTGACAGTTGTTCTGTGTGTTTTTCCCCCAGGACCTAGAGATCATTTGAACTGTGAGGGTCAGAACCTTGGTAAGTAGTGACATATTTGTTGTTCCGTCGGGGCTCAAACACTTTTGATTGAAGTTTTATGCTGGCACTTGATAATGGTATATTTTAGCATCAATTGGTACATACACTGTATGTATTTAGCAATAGGTATTACCAAACCATGTCATGTAATGTTAATGTCTCGCTTTTAACCACTTTCAATCTGGCAGCACCCTGTTTTGGGCATGTCATTATGGAGCGAAGAATCTTGAGTTTTTCAGAGAAGTCTACATTTAAAAAAATACAAGCTCTCAGCGCATTGCGCCGTGAGCTTGTACATATGGGTTGCTGTTCGTCGTTTGACGAATTCAATACAGTGCTTAAGTGGTTAAGGGAAAGCTTCTTTCCTGCTGAGGTGATGAATGTGAATATCTTGTGTCAGGTTCGAGAGCTATACCACGGCAACCACCATTCAAATAAAGCAGCGTTGAGACCTTGTAGATCGTCTGTTTTCGCATTTAAAATGCACTTGCGATTTAGTCAATTATAAAAAGATCTATTCGAATTGGTTTTGTTTCAAGTCATTGAAATTATATACATAAGAATACACAAGACATACTGTAATAATCGCTGGGACAAATCAATAGTTGCAGCCCTAGATGACAGTTATGTGTCCTCGGTCTCAGCCAGTCTCACCGCTGTGGTCCGACAACGAACGTCTTCCCCAGAAGCTGGTTTCATGTGGTGGTTTAGATGTGTGTTCCCATTGTCTAGCACCATTTGAAATCAGTGTTCTTGGGGAGAGGAGAAGCGGCTCTGACAAGAGAACGACAGAGTAAAGTGGCACTAGTACAGTTAGGAACGCCTCCTTCGTCACTCTCCTCCCGCTTCCGCCCGCGTGCCTCTTCTTCCCCTCTAAAGGATGACTGATTTCTTCTGGTGCTTAGAGTCTGTACGGCCTTCTAGCACCATTTGAAATCGGTTATAAAACTGGGGATCAAAGCATCAGTGTCTTCTCAGCCGGGCTCCAGCAGAGCGGGAGGAAGCCGTGGTGTCAGACTGAATCACATCACATTTTCTGGGACGCTGGATGGAACGGTTGCTTCATAACGGCTCACATTTATGAATGATTGATATTACATCTCTTCTCTCTGACTTTATGCACACTCTGGACTCGGTTTGCATTTACAGTAGTCTAGATGGACAGGGGGGTCCGCACGCATAGGGTGGATCTTTTTTCGCCATCTGTTTTATCTTAATCCTTGAAGGGTATATTTTAAGATTCTGCCAGGTACAAAGCTGAAATATGTTCTCATGGGGTTCATTTTTAATGATTTCTTGCACTTACAGGAAAAAAGACCCCCCCCCAAAAAAACCTTCTTTAAGTAGCATGTGAGGTGTCTAACTAGGGTTTTTTCATGATTCTGAATCCATTGCAAGCATTTGTTTTTGCACAAAAGAAATTTGGGGGGTCTTTTTTCCTGTATAGTAAGTGAATGGGTAGGTGCAAGAAATCATTAAAAATGAACCCCATGAGAACATATTTCAGATTGGTACCTGGCAGAATCTTAAAATATACCCTTCAAGGATTAAGAAAAAACAGATGGCGAAAATAAATCCACCCTATGCGCGAAAATTGAAAAGTGAAAATTGGAAACTGGTCTGAATGAATGAATGAATGAATGAATGAATGAATATAAGGGATATGTTCTTTGGTGACTTCTTTTGCTGACCTGTATCCCTCCCTCCCTTTGGCTCTGGTCTGTGTTTGCTGATCAGACTAGATGGATGTCATTGTGTTGCTCCTCTTCCGAGTGTGCGGGTTTCACGTGGACTAGACTAAAATGTAAACTATTAACATTTGGGGGAGTACCGTAAGCGTCCTTAACATTGACTCTGTTTTGATTGATTGATTGAAGACTTTATTAGAAGTTTGCATAGGAAAAGTTACAGTTTCATGACAGTACAGTTCACTGGTACAAGGTCAACTAAAAGGAGATCTTGGTAAGCTTTTCGGCTTATTTACACAGGAAACCTTTAAGTATCTCATATAACATTGAATGACAGATGGATCGAACACAGTACTATGCAGTAGATATCGTCAGAAAAACAACAACAACAAAAGAAACAGTGCAAAACGAAATATACAGTAGATATTTACAATCGAAGGGTCTGGGGGAGGGTAAGGCTGGGCTAGGTTTATTTTGACCAGTTACGAGCGGCTGCCGCCTGTAAGTGGTTTTTCAGGGCGATTTTAAAGGATGTTTTACAGGATTTACACTCCTTTAAGGCCTTTGGTAAGGCGTTCCACATTTTGCTGGTGTAGCAGGAGAACGAGTTTGACCCTTTGTTTGAGCTAACTCTAGGTTGAACGTGATCTGTGGCGCTGCCTCTGGTGTTGTAATTGTGGACATCCTTAACGTTTTTTAAGTATTTTGTCTGGTACATGGGTATCTTAGTGGTGTAGTGTAGTGTATCTTGCACACCAGGCCCATTGCAAGATGCTGTACTCTGTCATCTACTCTGAGCCACCCACGCTTAACTGGTGAGTAGCGGTGAGGTGAATAGTTTGTTTTGTTTTGGGCTGTTAGGAGCCTTGTTTTTAGGGCTTTTGGGGCGCACAATACCATACGTGGACATATGTGGACATACGTGGACTAGTCACTGTGCCCAGTGAGTATTCCAAGAACTCGCTGGCATGCCAACGCTATGGCTCTTCTGCGTTCCACCTCCTCACTGACTCTCACATGAATAATGGACTCCAAGAGAACCAGTGCTATAAGCGGGGTCTGTCTGTCTGTGTACTGTATCTGTCTGTGTGTCCAGAGATATTTGCCAAACCGCTGCATGGTTTTGGACATTAGCTGACGTCACAGGCTGGCCACAGCTGAGATCCACATGATTGGAGCCGCGCTGTTCCCATGTGAACCACCAGAGATCCATTCCACATGAATCGATTTTTAATTTGGACGTTTCCTTTTGTGTAGCCTCTCCGTCACCATCGGTCTGTACACAGCAGAACCCAGACGAGACGAGACGAAACGCTGAGGCCGATGGCATCAGCAAGAGAAATGAACAGCCTGTGAGGAATTCCGAGCTCCTGAATGTTCTGTGTCCATTAGCAAGCAGGCTGAATGAAAACAGAAGTGGAAAAACACAATGTTCCGAATAACAGATTTGTGGTGACAGATCTTTGGCTGCTCTGTGTCCTTGTGTGACGCGTTTTACCAAGTCATTCTCTGGCGGTGGTGGAAAGTAACTAAGTATATTTACTTAAGTAATGTACTTAAGTACAATTTTGAGGTATTTGCACTTTACTTGAGTATTGCCAATTTCCAATACTTTTACTTCTACTCAGATCCAAATATTGTACTTTTACTCCACTACATTTATTTGAAAACTTTAGTTACTAGTTACTTTGCAGGTATAATTATAATTTTATAAAACATACATTAATCACTTTATCCCTATTCTATACCTTGACTATTTGAAAATAGACGATCTACAAGCTCACAACGTGTCGCACCGCGGCTGAGGCCCTTTAATATCCAATTCAACTTGTTGAGTTGAAGCTGAGGTTCCATTCAGTCCCACAGATAAATATTGTGCAAATAGCTGATCTAGCTTGTACCGGTAGATCGTCAAAGCCGATAGAGGCAAAGCCGATACCGATCAAAGCCGATAGAGGCATTATCGGCCGATCGCGATCACTCACCGATCAATCGGCACATCTCTAAATATTTCCAATTTTCTATACTTTTACTTATACTCGACTACATTTCAGAGACACATTTTGTGGTGCTAACTCAGATCTTGAAGAAAAAGGCAGAAACATGGAAAGATGATTGGGAAAGAAAAGCCAGGGGGCTGAATAATCTCAAGCTCTCAAAATAACCACAGCAATGGGACTAGACAGATAACAAAATGTTCGGCTATTTCTTATGATGTCATGATCTACTTTTAGTACATGTGTTCCTGTGCAAAATAACAGACCCATTATTTCCTCCTTTTATCTATGATTGTGTAACTTACTATGGTTTCACAGATGACACGCCAGAGCTATAATTATCTGGTCCACAGTGTGCCCATGATCATCATATGACAGCCTCCTCCTCCCAAGGGGCAGCAGTTCAGTCCTCTCCAGCGCGTTTGTTGTGTCAATTGCGATCACATTTATAAATGCTGCTGTTAGTGCGTGAACTGTGGCTTTTTATTTATTCCCTTTTTTTTTTTTTTACTTCTTGAGCGCTCCTACGTCTGACTTTGTGTGTATGTCCGTATGAGTGTCCGTATGAGTACGAGACTAACGTCATAGAAAGTCACACATCACCATAGCTCGGGGGTCGGCAACCCAAAATGTTGAAAGAGCCATATTGGACCAAAAAAAAACCCAAACAAATCTGTCTGGAGCCGCAAAAAATTATAAAAGCCTTATATTTCGTCGTTGTCGGGTGGAAACCTTGTATGTCCAAAACTTTGTTTTGTATTTATCATTTAAAAAATGAACTAAACTAGTGAAAACAGCAGATCTACAAGCACACAACCGCGAGGCGTTGTGTGCTTGTAGATCTGCTGTTTTCACTACTTTTGGGCGTCAGTCTTGTATGATGAAGCAGGGCTTTACCTTGCGAAAAAAACAAACATACAAACTTGAAACTTGGAGATACAAGGTTTCTGCCCGACAGTGACCATAAAAAAATTGCTAAAACAAATACATTTTTCCCCCATCTTTTTCCATTTCATACATTTTTGAAAAAGCTCCAGGGAGCCCCTAGGGTGGCGCTAAAGAGCCGCATGCGGCTCTAGAGCCGTGGGTTGCTGACCCCTGCCATAGCTCATACATGGGCAACTGGCGGCCCGTGGGCCACATGCGGCTCCCACCTTCACTTAATGCGGCCCGCAGGTTAATACCGGAATACTGATATATTATTGATTTCAGCTGTTATAATTCCAAACATGACCTGCTTTAATTCCGTCAGTCTATACTAGTAGCTTAATGACTAGTATAGTAGTATTAAAATGTCTTCTTATATGTCCAACGTATTTGTATTTAGGTTCCATTTCAGGATTCCAATTAAAGAATAAAACAAATAATTCAGGATTCCAATTCAAAATAAGTAAAAATAGAATAAAATCTGCTATTTTTGCTTTTTGTATGATATTCTAGAATGACAAAGTAAGTAGGACGTAGCAATATGCAATGTGGCCCTCTGGAGTGAAGGTGGAAATATAGTGGCCCTCACCATCATCGAAATTGCCCACCCCTGCCATAGCTGATGTCATGGACAGAACGGCCCATACGGCCTCACAGCTGCGATTTTTTTAGCTTGTACAGATTTATATTCAGCAGTGATGGAAAATTTACTTTTTTATTAGGGGTGTGCAATATAATCGATATGGCAATACATCGCGATAGTTTATTTGCCAATACTGTATCGATACTTCAGGCCGTAGTATCGCGATACTACTGCCTGAAATGATGCCGCTGTAGTAGCTACTTCCCCTTCCCACGGTTCAGTGAGTGAGGTCTCTCGAGAAAATGGCTGCGAACGACGAAAACAACAACATTAGAGCAGCGCCTTCAGCTTTTAAAGCTGATATATCGCAATAGTATCGTATCAAAAAGATTCGCAATATATCGTGATACTATTGCATCGTGACCCAAGTATTGTGATATGTATTGCATCGCGAGATTCTTGCCAATATCCACCCCTATTTATTATAAGTAAAAGTATCAATACTGCAATGTAGAAACACTGTGTTAGGGCATGGTAAATGTATTGTAGTCAAATTACAAAAAGAATATTATTGAACTTGTGTTAATGTATGTTTTGGGTTTTGGGTTTGTCGCTCTGACATCATGCTCTGATGTCACTGTGATGTCAGGGGAACCACTAACAGAATGGGTTTGCCACTCTGACATCACGCTCTGGCTTCACTGTGATGTCACACTAACAGAATCCCTTTTATGGCCATATATGGAGTTCCATGATGTCATCGATAATAAGCCCATATCTAACAGGACTTCATATGGGAATGCCCATATATGGAGGCCAACAGAATCCCTATACCTGTATGGCCAAGACAGGTGGCCAAGACAGCCCATATCTGTGTGGCTGGTTCTACAGACAGGGATCTCCATGTATGGGCATAAAAGGGTATGATGTCAGATGTCATAGACATCATAGGACTTTCTATCTATCTAGGTCGTCCTCAGACGAGCCCTCCATCGTTGTTTCCAGTCATCTCGGTTCTCCATACATCTGGCCAGCTCATTGGTGTTCTGTGTCCCTACGTCTTCCTTGAGTATGTCCACGTATGTTTTTGTGGGACGTCCTCGCGACCGGTGCCCATGTGTTGGCTCCCACAGTACCAATTTGCTGGCTGGAAGCTCCTGGTGTCTTTGGCAGTGTCCTGCTAGTCTCATTCTTCTGGTGGCAATTTTCTCGCTTACCTTTGGTATTCCCTCATACAGGCTCCTGTTGGTAACATGTGCACTCCTGTTGATGTTGAGTACTGCACGCAACATTCTAGTGTAGCACCCGTCTAGAGACTTCTGCAGGGTTGGCTTCAGGGTCCAGCATTCACTGCCATAGAGGAGAACAGACTCCACCGTTGCAAAGAAGAAGCTAAGTTTGATTTGGCGGGGGAGGTTAGAGTTCCATACACTGTTCATGCCGTTCAGGGCCCTCCACGCGAGTGCCTTCCTTACTTTAAGGTCTTTCTCAGTTGAGTCGACCCATGCGCCCAGGTACTTGAAGTCCTTGACTTCCTTCAACACAGCTCCTTCTGTTGTTGTCAGAGGTGAGTGATCAGGTAGGTTATAGGTGATAACCTCAGTTTTCTTAGCATTTAGCCTGAGACCAACTTTGGCACACTCTATCTCCACCCTGTTCAGGAGTTCTTGTGCTTGTTCCATGCTGTCGGAGAGCAGGCTGATGTCGTCCGCATAGTCCAGGTCTGTCAGAACTACTGCGGGATGCCGCCTTGACCTCCTTGGTGTTAGCGTGAAGCCAAGCTCTTGTTCTCGTCCCCCTATGGCTTTCCTGAGCGCGTAATCTAGAACTATGATGAAGAGGTAGGGGGCTAGGGTGTCTCCTTGCATTACACCAGCTCGGATGTCAAACACCTCACTGCTGCCATCCGGGGTCACCACTTTGGCCCTTGTTTTTGCGTACATGGTCTTGATAGCCCGGAGAATGTTGGGAGGGACATTCACATAACGAATAACTGAGTAAGCATATTTGGGCTATCACAGCATATCTCCATATACAGTACATGGATCTCCATATATGGGTACCAGGGGTCTCCATATATGGGTAACCGGTCCGATATACATCACTGGCCAGATGGCCAAGAATTGACCAAGAAAGATGACCTTTCCCTTTAGGGGGCGAGGTCGCATGTCACCCTGAGGCGTCTTACTAGTAATAATAATTAAAATCTACAAAGTAGCTAAGTTTTCAAATAATTGTAGCGGAGTAAAAAGTACAATATTTGCCTCTGATATGGAGTGGAGTAAAAGTAAAAGTATTGAAATTTGGAAATACTCCAGGCTAAAGGCTAAGAAATACCTCAAAATTGCTGTGCTTGAGTAAATGTACTTAGTTACTTTCCACCACTGATATTCAGATGGTGTGCTCAATCATTGATGTTACACTCACAATTACAGGCCACAGCACACAGTACAGCTACAACCGTCTGACCCAATGAACTGAGGAAGAAACTGGAACAATTCACTGTCACTTCAAACAGTAAATATTAGGCATCTGCCTTCTCTCAGCTCTCTGAATAATAAGTTCAGGGTTCTCAGGTTCTCAGAGTGCCAGTACATTCATGTCAGACATTCACCTTTTGGAAAACACGAAAGAAAAATAAATTATTCTTTGCAGGTGTTTTTACTGGTACTGTTGAATACACCATGAAATGAACCAAATGGTTGTTATGCCACATATGTTGGGAGTGTCCCCTGGAACAGCAATAGCTCATTAAGCCGGCTGTGTACCTTTTGGACACCATTATTTAAAATAAAAAAATGTGTTTTAATTTCGTCACATGCGCACACATTTACAGGGTCAACATTCTACATCAACACTTACGGCTCATGTATTCAGTCCATTTCTCCCATTTTTCAAGAAACAACTCTTCCTGTATCCTCTAGTCTATGTGTAAATCTCTCCATTACATAGATTTCCTCCACAATGCACAGCCACTGCTCACAAGTTGAGGAGTCACTTCTAGGCTATACCACAATGTCGTCATTGCTTTTTCGCTGGCTGCTAGCAGCACCTTGACCAGATACATGTCGTCTCCATGTGTGTTTTCCTGCGTCCATTATAACATTTTAAAGAACATTTTAAAGGTTTTCAAAAACAAAACATGTATATATTTTTAAATACACATTTTCCAAATGTATAGAGAAGCTCACAACGCGATGCCATGCTACACATAGTGAGCTTGTGTGCATTGGCAATTTTTGCCATATTCATGGTATGACAAAGTAATTAAGTGGTTAACAAGCAGGTGTAAAGTAACTAAGTACATGTATTTAAGTACTTAAGTACAATTTTGAGGTATCTTTTTACTTTATTACGATTTTCAGTACTTTCACTTTTACTCCCCTATCTCAGAGGCAAATATTGTACTTTTACTCCACTGCAATTATTTGAACACTTTAGTTACTAGTTACTTGTAGATTTTTATTATTATTACAAAACATACACCTCAGCCCTATATACATTTCGGCAATTTGAAAATAGCCGATCTATAAGCTCACAATGCATCGCATTGCGACGCATTATGAGTTTGTAGATCTGCTATTTTCAAATGATTTCTAAAGGACCCCAATGTAAACAAGCCATAGTGCTTTCTTGGGTTTAAATCCTAATGTCAGACGTTGTATCTGAACTGTACTGTCTTGGACTTTTCCTATTTAAACTGCTAATAAAGTATTATTCGATCAATCAAATCAATCAATCAAAGCTTACATCTGAAAACTTGTGAAATGGGACATTCTGCATAATGAGTACTTTCTACTTTTGGTACTTCAGAGTATTTCTACTATTGATACTTTTACTTAAGTAAAAAACGTGAATACTTTCTACCACTGTTAATAAGGTCCACTGCCCCTCACTAACAGATCTCTGCGGTCGTAAGGCCCTCTCCTCAGCAAAACTGATTAATAACATGTATAACCGGGACGTGCTGGCCATTGGGAAAAGCGTGACAACTCTCGAACGGCCGGTTCATTCCCGGGCGGTCCAGGCCGGCCATTAGGAAAAAATTAAAAATAAAATGTCGGCCTTCGTTCCATGTTGGGGGCTGGGCGGCCAACAAAGTAAATAAACGTTGTCAGGCAGAAACCTCGTATCTCCAAGTTTCAAATTTGTACATTTTTTTGCAAAGCAAAGCTCTGCTTCATCATACAAGGCCGTCGCACAAAAGTAGTGAAAACAGCAGATCTACAAGCACACAACGCCTTGCGGTCGGCTTTTTTCACTAGTTTAAATCATTTTTAAAATGATAAATACAAAACAAACGGTTTTGGACATACAAGGTTTCCACCCGACAACGACGAAATATAACTCATGTAATTGGCCCACTGGCTTGTCACTTGTCATGATCTGAAATCTTTGAGTAGCAGCAGCACTATAGAGAGATCTCTCTCTATAGCGCGCAATGAGGGCCTCTCCAACTCTTTTTCCCGGGCTGAATCAGGGGCCCAGCATGTCCCTGATGTATAACGTGTAATAACATGTACCGCAATGTAGATGTGCATACTGCTACCCTATGGGATAGGTTATACTCAATTTATTAAACAACTGCAACAATTTGTTTATTTATTCAAGTGCATAGTGGAATTTATATACTACAGTGTATAAATTCTGTTTGTATCTCTAACAATTAATCGATATTTATTTATCTACCTACACTGTAGCTACTGTACCAACCCCTACAGTCTATTCTTGTGTAGCGATACATTGTATATTGCATATGTGTATGACTGAATAATTTAAGTTAATGTTTCTTAACTGTTGGTTAAGTGTCCTGCACAACAATCACCGAGACACATTCGCATATCTGGAAATAAAAAACGATTCCGATTCCAAAGTCATTGGATTTATGTTCCTCATTCTCACTCTGGTTTTGATAAAGGGATGTGGGCGGGCCGCATGTAATCCAACATGGGCCAAACAATTCTAGTAAACTGGTGCAATAATCCTTCCAAATTCCTCACAGATGGTTATGCTTTGAAAGGCAAGAATTTCCTAAACGGTCATCTGTTGTGGGAACATAACCGGACCTACATTCATATTCACATACACAGGGGCGTCACAAGGGGGGGTATAGTGGGACTGAGTTACCAGGGCCCAAGGTGGAGGGGCCTTAATTATTTTATAGCTATTTAGCGATTGAAAAATAGCAGATATAAAAGCTCACAGCGCGGCATCGAGTGCCGCGCTGCGAGCCTGTAGATCTGCTATTTTTGAAAAGTCGTGAAATTGTGTGCAAATCTTTGAATATATGTATTTTTAAGCCAACATTTTGCTTCTGGGGGGTCCCTGAAACTAAATATTTTGAGATGGGGGTCCGTAGCCAAATATCCATGAAAAGGTTTGAGCACCACTGACATAGAAACATAGGTTCTTTCAAAAAACCTTAGAAGGATTTGAAATATTCAAAGATTATCACGATTTTTCAAAAATAGCAGATCTACAAGCTCGCAGCGCTGTGAGCTTGTATATCTGCTATTTTTCAATTGTTAAAGCACAGGGGCACCACAGTGAATCCTTGTACCCAGGGCCCAGAATTTGGTGCGACACCCCTGCACATACACATACACGGTACACACACACACACACACACACACACACACACACACACACACACACACCTTATAGCTGACCAGACCAGACATTGTCAGGTGGGTGGCCAAATTTCATCCGATCAAGAGAGACCCATTTATCAGCTTTAATTTGATTGTGTTTCAGTTACAATTTGGTTTGCTCAACATTCCATTGTGTCATCACTTCCAATTTCATGTGCTTATCCTGTATCCTGTGTGAGTTCTCTCTCCTGATTGGATGATATTGGTATCCCGGCCTGAAAAAATAACAACCACTATCAGAATATAGAGCTATTGAACACTTTTACAAAGGAAAATCACTTATCCTAGCTTTAAGTCCTCTTTATGCTGCCTTTAGACCTTTTTCTTATACCCACTCCTGTATCTTTGTTTCATCCTTACTACTGTGTTAATGACAACTGCATTTCTGTGCATCTGTCCATCTATCATGCCTGCCTGAGAAAATTGAAATACATTCCTTTACATTTTCTGGTTGAACTGTCATAGGATATTTGTTCATTTGTCCTGTAGGCCTATTTTAATACTTGATTTAAATGAAAGTGAGCAGAGAAGAGACAGTGAACAAACCTACACTGGGCCTTGGACCCCCTCTAGTGGACAACATAAGTCTGGGCAAGACCTACAGATCCTCCTCCACTTATGGTGTTAGTGTTGGTATTTGTATTGTGATGTGTTTCTCTAAGTTCTATCGCAGGTTGGATGATTCGTGTCAGGGTGCAAATTATTCACATTTTTCGAGTAGGTTACTAGCCTGAATTTTCATTTAGTTTCACTCATGATTTAGGTGCTGGAGCCAGGCTAGTAGGCTACATGACAAGTTTGAAATACTGAATTTATCCAATCCAACATACAGTATCAAACCCTAGTTTAATAAACCAAAATGTATTTATTTATTTATTAACATTAATATTGTATGTTGTAAATGTGCCAGATATAGCCAGCTGTTCATGACGATTGCTTACTAAAATAAAAAATGTTAAGTTATGGGCGGAAAATAGTCTTATTAGACTTTCCAGACATTATACCAAACCGCCCAGAGGCACATACAGTAGGTGACTCAGTGACTTTCCGCAAATATCCCACCCATTACATTACAGTTTATTAGCCACAATGCAGACTGCATGTCTGCTATGGCAGCATCACTTTCAGTACCAGGAAGAACACCTAAGTGCTAGATTTAGTTTCACCCCATCGAGGAGAGGTTTCATTGAATCTTGATGAATGAGTAGTGTATGATATCCCAAAGTAATAGTAATATTTAAGGGAGCAATAGGAACATTTGTATACATTTGTATAGCCTATTTTGCAGTGAATCCCAGCACCGTGGCCTTCATGGCTTGTGATTAGAGGTCTGTGTGAACCCTGACACCCCAGTCTCCGGGCAGACGGTCTGCCCGGAGACTGGGGTGTCAGGGTTCAATCTCTGGCCAAGTCATACCTAAGACCAGGGCTTCACATTAAAGCTTGTCCCATTGCCCGGGACAAGTAATAAATCCTTCCGGACAAGCTCATTAAAATGTACTTGTCCGACAAGTGGCACTTGGTTTCACTTTTTCTGTGACGCTCCTAGCAGCTTTGTGCTGTACGCAGACTATGGACCGACGATACAAGGGGGAGGGAGCAAGGGGGGTTAGTCCTTTTTATTCTATTTCAATGTCTGACTCCTATGCATTCATTTAAGAAAGAAATTACTGTGAAATGTCTCATTTGTATCCGGACAAGTGACTTTTGTGCCTGGACAAGTGAATGGGAAATGTACTTGTTCAAAGGACAAGTGCCTCAAAAGGTTAATGTCAAGCCCTGCCTAAGACTAAAAATGCCTCCCTGTTTGGCACGCAACTCTTCACAGCTTCAAGGTTTGTTCTGGGTAGTCCCTGCGAGAGCGACGGATTAGTGTCAAGTCCAGGGGTTGTACTTGTACATCTTGCTACAGAAACAGAAGAAAGGCTTCTGACCTACCAGCCACATGCCTCTGGCCAAGGCTACTTACTTGTGGAGCCTAATGGTTAAAGGCTCCACAATTTTAACTACTTAAGCCCTATACTTACAGAAGTGAAAATAGCCAATCTACAATCTCACAACACATTGCATTGCAACACAAACACCTGCTATTTTCACTACCATCATTTCCCTTGAATTGTCTGTCCTTGGCCGGCATATCAACCATCAGATGGATAAGCAAAGATTCATTCTGGATGATGATAATATGATATAATAACAACGCCTCCACAGAGGAGCCTCTTGTTAGTTATAGAGCAGGAGAGAGAGGAGTTTAGCCAATTGGCCAGGAGGAGGAGATGGGCAGTGATTTGGCCACCACTGCTGACCCGCCATCGGGAGGGTGTAGCGGTTCAGGGTCGAAACACCTGAGGATCGATGGTTCCCGCCTGAAGAAATTGACTCTTCCTGGCCAAGGCTACATTCACCAAACGTGAATGAAGGAGAGCGAGCGCACACACGCACGCACACTCGCACGCACGCACGCACGCACGCACGCACGCACGCACGCACGCACGCACGCACGCACGCACGCACGCACGCACACACACACACACAGCATTGTGTTATTAATCAAGGCCTGGTGTTTTTTTCCTTCATGTTGCACAGTACTATCAGTCACATTTGTTAGACTGTTACATTCTAAGTTTTATCTCTCTGGAATGAAGCTTCACTTTTCCCACAAGGCGTTCTATCCAGCTGTTCTCTTCACATGGCAGCTTGGTTCAAAACAAACTTCCACAGCAGGTGTCAAGGTTTCCTTTGACCGTTGAAATAACAGAAAAACTTAAGCCTTTAACATTCAACTTTGAAAAACGCTCTGCTATGAAAATGAATTGCCAGTGGGAAATACATCTACAAAGTAGAATCCTGGTTATAAATCTAACTCTGAGAGTGTTTTAATAAATGAACACTTAATTGTGTAGACAGAGAGGAAAGGAGATGGAATCGCCGATCTGCAAGCTCACAGCTCGTCGCATAGCGTCGCATTTTAGGTCAGCTTGTTGTATATCTGCTATTTTCACTACTTTTGTGTGACACTCTTGTATTGTATGGATTGATAGCATTTGAAGCCGGTGGAAGTAGGGCATTCATTTCTGAAAAGGCGTTGTGGGTCATGTCATGAATAAAAGGCAGTATACAATAATTTTGGCATGTTTGACTTGCAGATGAAACTGAGTTTTGAACTCAACAATAAATATTTGCTGCAGAACAACTGAATGTTTGCCAGAAGCTCATCAAAATAAAATTAATATTTAGTTTGACTGTGCCTTGTAAAACTGTACACAATTACACTGGAGAGGTTACCGAAAGGTTTGTGGAAAAACTTTCCTATTTGAAAAGGCAGAAGAAAGAGTTTCTACAGGGCTTAATTAACCACTTCACTGAGTGAAACAGCTCAAGGTCAGCATGTGCAAGACTCCTTTACTGGCAACACAATAACGACCCAGTCTGTAGTGGCGCTCCACTCCTTCATGCCCAAACACACAGATAACAGCAGAAGTTACCCAAACAATCACGTCACAGAGTTAGGGAGGGACAGCTGGAGACCTGCAGGTTATTCAAGCAGAATAATCAAAAATGAAAGCATTGAGGAGTGACTTTGTGAGAGAGAAAACAACTGCGATACGTCTGTGAGAGACAGTTTGATTTTTATGGACTTTTATGGACATCACTACTTTGCCGATTCATGCTGTATTCAAAACTATTTGCTGCAGACTGAGGCATTTGGACCCCCAAGCTTTCCTTGTCTTTGTTTTTTGGACTTTTTGACGAGAGCAAGTCATTTTCTAACAATGTTGAAGAGGCTTCAGCACCTGCCCTGGGTTGCGCTTCTCCTAAGTTCCGTGTGGACAACCATCTCCACACAGTCCTGCACAGGAGGTGACGAGCCACCTCGTGACGTGGTGTTGGCCTGGTTCAAGGACCGGGTGCTGCAGGGCTTGGGCCTGCAGCGGCCCCCTGTGCCCGGCGTGCAGGGACCTGATGGGGACACGGTGAGGTCAGATGCCAGGCAACGGCACACAAGGGCATCCAGGGTGCACAGGGTGGACCAGCACCATCACCGACACCACCAGCCCTTGCAAGAATTCACAGAATATATCGTCTTCCCCACCTCCTCCAGCTGTTTCACATATTACTTTGAGCCGTCCCTGAACAGCCAGGAGTCCTTGGTCACCTCGGCCCATTTCTGGTTCTATGCGGGGGAAGGAGCCACGTCCAACTCCTTTGCCCCTCTGTTCATTCTCACTGCAGAGCAGCGGCTGCTTCAGGCGGCCACGGTCCCTTCCAGGGCGACCTCGGACGGCTGGGTCACCTACCACCTGGAGCGGGACCTCCAAGCCTCCATCTCAGAAGGACCATTTGTGCTGCAGGTGCGCTGCACGGCCTGCAAGTGCCACGCCAACGAGTCGGACAAGCTGCCCTTCGTTCACCTTCACGCCGGCCCGCGACCCGACCGCTCGCCGCGCCGCATGGCCGGCCCCATCCCCTGGTCGCCCTCTGCCATGGACTTGCTACAGCGCCCCACGCAGGACAGACTGCAGCACAGCGACTGTAACCGGGAGGACATCGAGATCAACTTTGAGGAGCTGGGCTGGGACAACTGGATTGTCCATCCCAAGGTGCTGACGTTCCAGTACTGTGTGGGGAACTGCTCGGCGTGGGACCGCGCCGCCTCCATGCTGGGGATCAAGCAGTGCTGCGCGCCGGTCCCTGGGACCATGAAGGACCTGAGGATCACCACCACATCGGATGGAGGGTACTCCTTCAAATACGAGACCCTGCCCAACATCATAGCGGAAGAGTGCACCTGTATCTAGGTTTTGTGAGCATGCATTGCTGAATGCTTAAAATAGATACATTGATTTTATATAATTTACTTTAAGGTCGAGTTGTCAAAGAGCAGTGGCTGGATTAGCCATAAGGCCGGGGGCCAGGGGCCCTTGGCTCTCAGGGGCCCTTCTGGGCGGTGTGGTCATCGACAATTTTTTTTTAATAATGAAATGTATAAGTTAATCAAATATCAAATGTGTGGGCCCCTCCTCTGTTGTTTACAGGTGCTTTCTTGACCCAAGAAGATCATCATAGCTTAAAATCTGAGCTGGGTTGTGCGAGTCGGGTCGGGAGGGGGGTTATGGTGGGGGTCGGGTAGGGGGCCCCTAAAAAATGTATCGTCCCAGGGCCCTTGCGGGGGTTAATCTCTAAATTCAAGTAGGCTACTGTAGGCTGCTTAAATACAATTTTGAGGTAGGCTATTTTTACTTTACTGGAGTATTTCAATTTTTCTGTACTTTTACTTCTACTCCACTACATCTGTGGCAAATATTGTAGGCTACTTTTTACTCTACTACAATTATTTTTAAATGTACTGTAGTTAGGCCTACTTTGTTGTTCTTCATTATTACAAACATACCTACATTTCCGTAACCGCCCTAGACCTATTTAAACTTTTGCAATTTGAAAATAGGCTATACAAGCTTGTGAGCTTGTAGATCTGTTATTTATAAAATGTTTTTATACATTTTTAAACTTAACTTGCGAAATGGGACATTCTGCATAATAAGTAGCCTACTTTTGGTACTTTAAGTATATTTAGATGCCAATACATTTGTACTTTTACTCAAATAAATTTTGATTACAACTTTTACAGTAACAGACTCAGTGTTTTTCTACATTGCATATTTGCAGTATTGATACTTTTACTTATTTGAGTACTTTTTCCACCTGAGAAAGAGAACATGACCCAATTGAGAGTAACCTCTCAAGATGGCGCCACCTGTCCACTGAAATGTGGGGTTGGGCACCCCCAGGGGTCCTTGTCAGGGTTCCAGGGAGATCCACAGCTAAATAATTGATAGTTAATCTTCACCATTATTACACAATTTAATTCAATGAAGAAACACAAATACCGGTAGCTATTTTGAGCAGTTTCACTGTTTTATCACTAGGCTGTACAAACAAGAGCCTAAAGAATTCTGGACCAATTGACATGCATACCATATCAGACCAAATCATGTACAACCATAAAATGTTCTTAGATTACGGTCCAGTTGTTAATACATTTTACAGTGGTCTGCGGCCCACTGCGTAATAAAATTGGGGGTCCTCAAATTGTCACTTTAGAAATGTGCAGATACCCTCTATACACTTAAACGTTATGGTGGTTTTTATACTGTTGAGTGACAAAACAATGTTTCACATTAAGCAGGGGCGTAGCCAGGAATTAAATTTTGGTAGGCGAAATGCCAGCCCCCCCCCCCCCCCCCCGTCTAACGTTATAATTAAAACACTATTCCAGTATATTCAGTGTAAGGGCTAGTTATTTTCAAAAAGCACAGTATGGAGCATTACAAACAAGGCGAACATTGCTCCCAAATAGTGACATAGGCCTATTTCAACTTGTGATTACAACACTAGCTAAATTGGTTCAAAGTAAACATAATGTGTCCCTTAAAATACATGGCTCACAACAACATGCGGCGGGGCTTGAGCTTGAAAATATCGATAATTTTGAGAGTGAACTACTCCTTTAATGAAATACATTTTATTTTTTATTTAAGGCCTATTCCCACTGGGCCAGATAACAGATAAAAAAAATCTCTTTCTTTAGATATTTTTCCATTCAAAGTGGATGGTAGATACAGATAAAAAAAAAATATCTACCATGCACAGATATTTGCCACAGGTACTTTTATCTGTGGTAGATATTATAGATATATTTTTTATCTGTTATCTGGCCCAGTGGGAATGGGCCTTACATTTATGGAAGAGGCTTGCTTAACGAGTTGTAATATGCTACAGCTGGAGAGACAACAAGACATCAATTCTTAATCCAGCAGTGCTGGATTTAAACAACACAATGATCACGTATTGTGTTTGGAAGCTGTTTACCTACTACATTAAGGACTTTATTCATTTGGAACAGAGGATATCCTACAGGTAGGAGGAAAGCAGAATGGACTTTGTTCAGTGTGTTATTGTCTCTGTTGTTGCGACTTGAGTTAAATAGCCCGGCAGCCCAAATTTACATCTCTAAAAGGGTAACACTTTCTCAATGGCCAGGCCGCCTACTAGACAATGAATGGAACTGGTTGAGCGACATTCTATAGGCCTATGGTCCTCTCCACACTGTAGGCCTACTGCCCAGTCACATTCCCACATTCCCACATTCCCAGTTCCATTACACAATGGAAATAAGAGACTTTTTTTTTTATTTTTTTTTTTTAGATTTTTTTTTTTTATTTTTTTGCCAGATCATTTCTCAGTTGGTAGGCGGTCGCCTCGTTCGCCTACCGCTCCCTACGCCCCTGACATTAAGTTGATCATCTGGGGACCCCCTAAAATAATGTGTGGACCCCCCTAGGGGTCCCGACCCACAAGTTGAGAACCATTGGTCTCATCCATCCATTGAAAGACTACAAAAGGTTAACAACAGTTACGCTTTTCGGCATCAGCTCACCAACCACAGTTATCTGACCTTTTCAAACTCATTTTGCAGACAATTTAATCTCCCCCCAGAGGCAAGAATCATCTTACAGTCAGATTCAAGTGCCAGAACAAAAGTCACACATCTTCCCAGAATCTTCCTCACACTTAGTCACACAGGCTCATTTCAGGTAATGATGGCTCTGGGGAAGGAGGACAAAGCAAAGGGAAACTTAAAAGAATACTTCACCCCCAAAATGACTTTTTGGAGCGGTGAAAGCGCTCCCAATAGACAGGTATGTCCGTGGGTGGCTATGTGGCTGGCTGGCTGGCTATGTCTGTAGCCTGGCAATACCTTGAGTGGCCACACAAGTTAAAGGAGGGGCGCTGTCACACACACACACACACACACACACACACACACACACACACACACACACACACACACACACACACACACACACACGGTATAGCTGCTCAGATTCACCGCTCCACTTCGAACCGAGGTTTGATTTTTTTTTCCTATGATTACTCATGCCATGGAGACTTGAGTTCAATAATATTCTTTTGTATTTGTCGCATTCCTAAGACAATATTTTGATTACAGTAAATGTACCCCCATTGATTCCGGATGGGGACCCAAATGCATTTGGGTCTTCATCCAGAATCAATGGGGGTAAATTTACTCTAACACAATTTTCGTCCTAGTTATGTAAAATACAAAAGAATATTTCTGAACTCAAGTCTCCATGGCATGAGTAATCAATAGAAAATAAGTCGTTGTGTGGGTGAACTACTCCTTTAAGATAAAATGTGATCATAACAAATTTGGCCCCATTGATTCAGAATCAATGGGACTTTAATGTATTTTATAATCACTATAAGGCTAACGTTTGGGCTGTAACAGATAATCAAACCAATCGATTTAATTGATCATAGAATATAATCGATAATCAATTTTAGCAAAACATTGTTGATGCATTGATATATACAAATAAAATAAAACATACAATTAATCGATTATTCGATGAATTGAAAGCGTAATCAATAGAGTTATTGCTAAGAAAATAATCAGAACAGTGTTCCACAAGAAAAAGTTTTTGTGGAGAAAGCTGCTACAGTGAACACAAGGCCACTCCCTGGTCTCAAACAGGGGCGTCAATTGGGTATGGCAGGGGTATGCAGCTGTCATACCCTGGGTCCAGGGGGGAAAATAAAAGTTACTTTTAAATATAAATCCATGAATGTCTCTTTGTCTATCTGTGCTGCTGTTAATTACTGTAAAATAACTACAACCAGTCATGTTGCCATACCTTAGCTTTTTCTGAACTGACGCCACTGGTCTCAAATAAAAACTACAGTATTACAGGATGTAAAAAGTAATATTGTTCAATATCAGGGGTCATTCATTGTTGCACAGCACCAACACATACCTTCAGGGTGTAAAGATACATTTACTCAAACTGAACTCAAGTAGCCTACACGTGTTATGTGAGCTTGTAGATCTGCTATTTCCAAAAGATTGTAATACATTTTATAGATTTGAAAACTTGTGGCCTTCTGCTTCTGCACAATGAGTACTTTTACTTTTGGTACTTTAAGTAGGCTATATTTTGATGCCAATACTTTTGTACCTTTACTCAAATAAATTGTGAATACCGAACTTGCTCTTGTAACAGACTATTTTTTAATTTTGTATAAATAATAATAATAAAGTAGGCCTACTTCTTCAATAGAAGAGGGCATAGCAGAGCTATTCTTCAATCATTCCATGCCTTAGGAAATCTAATTAATATTTGAGGCAGATTGCAACCTGGGTGCACAAGCAAGGTGTTTGGCTGTCATTTGTAGTAATATAATAATGATATATCAAAATGTATTATTATTATTATCCGAGGTGCAGACCACGCCCACACACAACGCCATACAGCTCTGGCCCCGCCTATCGGTCTATTCTCATTGGTCAATATTTGGATTTTCGCCATATTCAAAGTAAACAAGATCATATTGTTCTACGATTGTTAAGTTTAGACGCATTGTTTCAAACACATGTTTAGACACTGCAATTATAACCTTTCGTGGGTTTTAAAAAAAAGAGTTTAAATGAAGACAAATGAAAAGTAGTAGGAATGAGAGGAACTTGGACATACAGGAGGACTCCCCAGAGAACCATAACCATGTCAGAAGGTGAGATCCTGATGAACGTTAGCGTTTAAAACTTTACTTTTGTCCACTGCGTCGTGGTCATCATGGGCCACCGTTTAGCTATCGTGAAGAAGCTAAACGCAATAGTTCGAAGCAGTCACTTATTTAGTGGACATATATTTCTACGTAGGCCTATATTATTAATAATAAAATTAACGTATCGTGAACACGCTTGCTTCTGCTTGAACGTTATCTTTCTTTCTCCTTTAGATACGTCGTTACGACACGTAAAATTACGTTGACGTGACGGTTACGTATTGGTAAAGTGGGCTGTTGGTATTTTTGCTCGATTACCCAGTAAGCGCTGAAATATGAAATAATATTTATTGTTTATGTATTATTTCAGACGACCTACCATTTAAGTATATGAGATACTTAAATGGTTTCCTGTTGAAATAAGCTTAGTCTTTTCATGGATCTCCTTTTAGTAGACCTTGTACCAGTGAACTGTACCGTCATGAATCTGTACATTTTCCTATGCAAACTTCTAATAAAGCCTTCAATCAATCAAAACACACTGTCCGGGTGGCGAGTTTAGAAACTCTAGGCTTGCTAAGGGAAGGAGCGCTCGTTTTCAGTTATTGTCCACGACATTGCAAGCGGCGCGAAGGCCAGCGGACCTTGGTCCTGCTCTTCGCGCCCGAGCGCCGGCCGCGCGAGTTACGAAGCCGTGGTGAATGCAATCGTAAACGCAATGATAATTGGGTTTTGGTGCACCTCGCGCGGTCCAAGTGACTACAATGGAGCGCTCCCAACCTCCGGTTCAGCCAATCACAAGCTTCAAAAATGAGTGCGGGGCGTGGTTTCCCTTAGCAAGCCTAGAGTTTCTAAACTCGCGTCCGGGTGTGTGTAGACATGACGTAATTGTGCGAATTCACCACAAGGTGGCAGCATAAGCTCTCCCATGTGTTAATCAAGAGGGTTTTATTGTGGTGAAAAAAGTGGTGGTGCAAAAAGTAGTAGGCTACTCAAATGTTTTACTCAAGTAAAAGTATCAATACTGCAATGTAGAAGTAGGCCTACTGTGTTACAAGTAAAAGTCCGGAATTCTTTTATACTTAAAGTACCTAAGTAGAAAGTAATCATTAGCCTATATGCAGAATGTCCCATTTCACATGTTTTCAAATGTAAAATCTTTTGATCTAGATCTGCTATTTTCAAATGGCCGAAATGTATATAGGGATAGGCTGAAGTGGGTAATGTCTGTTTTGTAATATTAATCCAAATCAGCAAAGTAGGCTAACTAGTAGCCTAACTAAAGTCGTGTTCAAATAGCCTAATTGTACTGGAGTAAAAGTACAATATTTGCCTCTGAGATCTAGTGAAGTAGAAGTAAAAGTACTGAGAATTAGAAATTCTCCAGTAAAGTAAAAGTACCTCAAAATTGTACTTATGTACAATATACTTGAATAAATGTACTGTGTGCAAGCCATAGATTGGAGCTATATCCTTGGATCAAGACCATCATAGATGTATTTTTTTTTTAATATCTATCATAGATATGAAAGCAAACGTCAGACTTGATAACATACATCTATGATAGTAGGCTACTCTTGATCCAAGGCTAAAGAGCTGTATACAAAAAAGCAGTGAATGTTGGTGTGGCATATGTTTTGCAACTCAAAACTGTACTAAGAAGAACAATGCAATTGTTTTACCTATTGTGTATTTTTGTATTTCATTGGAAAAAGGAGCTGTGACCTGACCTACTTACACTAATAATTGCAGACCGGAAAACTGTCAGACATTTTTATTTTGGGGCTATAAACCATTCCACAGAGTTTATGTTGGACTCATTTTTGAGAGGCTTTCCGTGTTCTGTGCCAAAGCAAATACATCAGGCCTGGTGCCCACTGTGCCCAGTGCAGTGAGTGCACCCCAGGTTGGTAGGCAAACATGGAAACAGATCACCCCCTGTGATGTGGGATTGACCCCCTTAACCAGCCTGAGGGGGGTCATTAAAGTTCAGATAAAGAAAACCACTGACAAGTTTCCTGTGAGATTGTCATTGGTTAGATTAGTGAGAGCCTGTGGTGGTAGCAGTTAGCCTGGCTTTGCTCATACTAATTCCTCACTGCATATCGGATATTAGTCTGGACTCGAAGACCGAATTTTCATCTCCAAGGGGTGGGTTAAAAAAATTGCTCTGGACATGTTTGGTTAGACCAGACCAGACCAATGCTGGGCCCTGATTGGTTCCCCCAAATTTTGGGGGAGAGGAAATGGATTCACAATAGACCGTATGTCAAATCCTGCCCCATTTTGCCCCTGTTACTAGGTTGAACAAATTTACCAGGGCAGATTCTTTTATAGTGGAAGTGGATGGGGGAAAAAGATTTTTCATAGCCTCATTATAGCTATTTAAAGTACCAAAAGAAACACATCTACGTGATATTAATACAAAGGGAAGACAAAAGTACAGTAATTACATTGCAAAACAGGAGCTTTCCCCCGAAAATATATGTTTTAATTAGTTTAATCCCAGTGGGACAGAAACACCAGGGCAGGTTGTTTTTATATTGGAAATGAATGGGGAAAAAAAGTTTTTTCATAGCCTCATTATAGCTATTTAAAGTACCAAAAGAAACACATCTAAAAAGGGAAGAAAAAAGTGCAGTAGTTACATTGCAAAACAGAAACAAAAAAAAAATCCAAAATACATGCTTTAATTAGTTTAATCCTCTGAAAAAGTCGGAGGAGAGATACAGAGAGAGAAAGCGCAGTGCATCTTGGGTAGGAAGCTGTCAGCCACCCTATAAATCCACTACATAATAGGCTGGCTGTCGTAATTCTGCCCATTAAAAATATATGTACCCAATCGAAACTCTTAGTTACATTGACAAGGTTCATGTGAACTAGTCTGTTGAAGCTTATTCATTATAATGATCGAAATCGCTATGGTCACCCAGCGCCGTACTGCACGCTATCCGTGCTCCGCAATGCGCACCGCGGTGAAAGAACGAAAGGACTTTCTCCCACTGCTTAACTCCACCCCCGGTAGCGAAAAGTGAATGTTTTTTTCTGGTTAGCCAGTCAGGGAGTAAAAGTAAGTAAGTAAGTAAAAGTAGTGTAGAAACTCTCCGTTAAAAGTAAATGTCCGGAAGTCTAAATTTACTTGAGTAGAAGTGCAAAAGTGTTGGTATCAAAATGTACTTTAAAGTACCAAAAGTATAAAGTACTCTTTATGCAGAATCTCCCGTAACTAGTAACTAAAGTTTTCAAATAATCCTATGTGGAGTAAAAGTACAATATTTGCCTCTGAGATGTAGCAAAGTAGAAGTAAAAGTATAGAAAATTGGCAATACTTAAAGTACCAAAAGTAAAAGTACTGATATTATGCAGAATGTTTCACAAGGCTATCATATGTATAAACTCTTCTGAAAATAGCCAACGTTCAAATAGGGCTGAAGTGGTTAATGTATGTTTTGTAATAAGAATTCAAATCTACAAAGTAATAGTAACTAAAGTTTTCAAATAATCGTTGTGGAAGACCATATAATAATCCTAAACCAATTACACTTTTTCTTTTTTACAATACGAAGGCCTGTCACTCAGTAACAGTCATAACATGCAGTCCAATCACATGCACCTGCAGGCAGGAAATCATCTTTTTCAGAACATGTTCAGCCAGGTGAATGCACAGTCAAATCCTCACTGTTCATTTGTACAAAAAGGAATACACCTCTAGGGGTCTGTAGTATCTCTGAGTGAACAAATGCAACCAAATGGACCGTTACGGGTCATTTGGCTGCATTTACTGTAGAGTCAAATGAACACAGCAATTTACAGTGCACTGTATGTAAAATAATAATAATAATAATAAATAAGGGTAATAATAATAATTACCCTTATTATAATAATAATCCACCAGCCCCATAAGCATATACACCACCTATGTTGGACAGGATGGTATATGATTTATGAAGTGTGATTTACCAACAGTTTGGCTGATGTCTAGTGGCGTTGTTGTCAAGCTGCAGCACAGCTATTGGATTTTAAATAAGGCTGCACACTGAATAGGATAATACCTTATTTCTAAATGATTCTGTGGAAATGTATACATTTCTGCAGATCTGCATATATCGATATACTCCTTTCAAAATACAATTGCACTAATATAGTGCAGTTTCTAATTTCAAAGATTAGTCATTAGAATTACTCATGAAATGAAGACCTTTGGCTTGCTGTGGGTGTGTATGTATAGCGTGAACAAAAGCACGTGTTGGGCCTATCCAGTGTCCCAGTTCCCATGTGCTATTCCCATTACGAGGAGCTGTTTTGACACCGGATAGCCGGTATCCGTATGAGCCTTTTTGAATGCAGTGATTGATGTCACTGCACATAGTCATGCTTGTCATTGCCTTGGCACCGGGATTGGGACAAAGGTCCCTGTTCGCCTCTGCCTTTTCCTTCTGCACGCAGTTCTGTAGTATGAGTCAGTGGATTAGCGTCGGTTTGGGCCCTGCCTTTGTTTGTTAAGGTTAACTTTACCTGAAATGTAGCCTCACTATGCTAGAATCCCCCCCCCCCCCCCCCCACACACACACACACACACACACACACACACACACACACACTCATCCTCCGGGGTGTCTCCCATGAGCTCACCTCGTCATCACACCACAAACAAAAGTCTTGCCTCAGGACAAGATATGTCACTCATTGACGACAGACTTGACAGTCACACGCACAGGGCAGCAGCTGTAGTCCTCTCTATACTGTGTGTGTGTGTGTGTGTGTGTGTGTGTGTGTGTGTGTGTGTGTGTGTGTGTGTGTGTGTGTGTGTGTGTGTGTGTGTGTGTGTGTGTGTGTGTGTGTGTGTGTGTGTGTGTGTGTGTGTGTGTGTGTGTGTGTACCGGTATGTATGTATGTATGTATGTATGTATGTATGTATATATATATATATATATATATATACTGGAATAATATCAGACTGCCCCACTACTCAGAGCAGTTATAACGTGTATAACCTTTGTGTGTTAGCAATAGCAACACTGCTCTGTTCTAGAGCCATTGTTTGGATCAAGCAATGAGATATTAGGTGAGCTAGAGAGCGAACCGGTTGTGTCCAATTGTTGTGGATCTTCTTGGGAACTCATTTGCTGTATGTTTTTTGATTTAACAGTAGTTGGCTAGCAGCGGCGTCCATGGCTGCCTGTGTGCTGATGTAACCGTCTGATGGATGATGCTTAATAGCGTCTCTAGGCTAGGCTTTGCAGTCCGGCCGGGCTCCATGCCTGGCGTGGTTCAGTGACATGCCATTACCGCAGCCTGCTGTTATCGTTCGCTGTTCCTGGGAAGACCTGAGCATTCCGCGGATGCTTCCTGCCGTCAGACAGGAGGAGTACATCACGCCACCCAGTTTCTCACAAACAGTTCCTTTTTCACTCGCCCCGTTGGGGCCCGTTGGGGCCCGTTGGGCTCGGTCCAGATTCCAGGAGCTTTATACCGGCCGCAATGCTGGACTCTGGGCTGTCTTCACTCTCGAACCACAAAATCTGGATGGTTAGTTTAGCTCTCAGAGCAGACAAATGGTCTTGAGAACACGGTGAAACCAACACAGAGTACCGACACTGTCACACACACGCAAACACAAATGCCAGGTTCATTCCTATTAGGGATGGGACGATGAAGATTGAGATTATATGTCACGCTTATTGTGGCAAATATATTTGCGATTTAAGATATAGCGATAATACAAATATGCTTAAAACTTAAAATGCCACTTTTGTTAACCACTTGAACCCCAGCATCCCTATTCTGGGAGAAACGTTTGCCAAAAATCACCGATCTACAAGCGCACAACTTTGCCTCTATCGGCTTTGCCGATCTACAAGCTAGATCAGCTATTTTCACAGTGGGACTGAATGTAACTCCTACAAGTTGAATTGGAATGGATACTAAAGGACCTCATCCTGCAATCTATAATTTTATACAATGTCAATGTTTTGTAAGAAGAATCATTAAATATATAAATGCTGCTGCAGTAACACAATAAATAGAAGAATTTATGGATTTGGAATATCGGTATTGGCAGATACTGATTCCAGTTGATCGGTATCGGCCCCAAAAGTCGGCTTCCAATGTCTCATACCAGAGAGTGCATCGTCTCACTCAACTCCTGCATGTCTCTCGCCCCACACAGGTGTCCCGGGAATGTGCTGCAGCGCACCTCGGTTCTCAGAGCATACCTCATCGTCAACCATCAGCACATATTATCATTAGCTGATTGATTATACATTCACAAAGCGCTTGGAATGCGCACACCGCGAGCCGCGCACACACACGCCCTGAGGAGGCTATGTGTCCCTGAGAGGATGGTTCTAATTGTCACCGAGACGATGACGCCCCATTATGCACATAGTCCGGACCACATTAGAAGCAGCCGCCTCTCTTCCCACAGTATTCTGCTGGTGGTCAGACACTCCATAGTTTAGGTCACAAGTCATTACCACGATGATGACACGTTTGCGTCACAGTCTAGAAGAGGCAGTTTCAAACATACTCTTCCTCTCTCTCTCTTTTTTTTGTACGAAAACTATGTTGATTGGGCCTATTACGAGGGATTACTGATGAGCGTTGGTGGTATAGAAACTGACATCTTTACGGCGTTGCGGCACTGAAGCTGTCCGCCGTCTAGAGCAGCATTCGCCTGTATGCGCCATGTGCCCTGAATTTACTGTATGTCCCCAAAAGAAAGTGGACCAATCACAGTGAACTTCACAGCTCAGCTGACACCGCTACACCAATCACAGTGGGCAAGACTGATGTCTTCATTATTGATGTCAGTACTTTGAGGCCAGTCAGTTCATATCGTATTTACAGTTTGCAAAAGGAAGCCTCGCCGTTATTAGACCCTGTCTTGTTGTTTATGCTTTCGCTTCATCTGTTTGCCTCAAAGCCATGTGTAGTTGAGGTATATTAATAATTTATTGGTGCAGAAGTTCGCAGAATCACATTTTTGTTCAGAAGTAGACATTGGCTAAATAAGACCAATTTGGAATATCTCTAGTTGACCGATTATGCACAGACAGAATACATTCTGCCAATATATTTGTTGTTGAAGTGACCTTTGACCTAACCAGGACACCCAAGAAGTGTCTCCCTTTCCTTTTTTAGCTGTTGATCTGCTCCCCCCATTCATCTGCTCTTTCTCTTTTATGTTCTCCTCTCTGCTTCTGCGTTTCAAAGTCTTTAATCTTCGAACGTGTATTATAATCATCTCTGGGATATGTGGTCGCGCAGTACTTTGAGCCGGTGTCATCACCACCCACCCAATAATGCACCGTCACATCAGCAACAGCTCCCTGCCACCGAGACCACCTGGGGAGGGGGTTGGAACAGCACCACAGCTGCGTGTAATGCCTTTCATGCATGCATATGACAATTGCTGTGTCACTGGACTCGTGCCACCTGGGAGCAACAATCGGGTCACTCGGCATGGCTGGAATGACTCTGCTCTACGAGCAGCACTTGTCAGACACACGCGCACAACAAGTGGTCCTTGAGGGGTCCAGGATTCTCTGGATTTTAAAGGCTTATTCCTTTTTAGGGGCCTTGTTGGCGTTAAGGGCTGGGCCGTCACCGCTTAGATATTTAGGCCTATCATCATCTACTTGGATAGGAGGACTAAAGAATATGTTTATGTAGGGCAGCACAATGCTGACTAGATGCAATTGTTACGCAAAAGCCTAAATAAATATGATCATGATTTTCAGTTCAAGTGGGTGGTCTAACTGCAATGGTGATGCTATACACTTACTGTACTGTATACAAAATGTATTGCGCGGCCGGGAACTCTGGTTCAACTTCCGACTCTCGTCTTGAAGCGATACAGAAAATGTTGGATTCCAGCCAGTGCTCCAGGTGTTTGAAAGCTGTTTAGTTGGTTTTGTCATTGCTCATATCCGTTACTGTCAGTGTGCAGTGATGGCAATCTGGGAAACCACTTGGTTTAAAATGAAATTTGTCTTGAGAGATTAGTGTGATGGTTGCTTTTTACAGTAAAGCAATATTTGTACCTCCCCTCGCACTTAATGATTTGAGGCATAACTGTTTTTCCTTTGGGGTATGTGTTAAGTAAGCTATGACCCCCCGACCCAGCCCCCGGCAGTAAGAACACACACTGACTGGAAACCAACTTGGAAATATGTGTCACTGAGGTTGCTGATGGGATCACTTGTTTATGAATTGTTATTCCACCAATATGTCTAGATCAGGGGTCTTCAACAGGGGGTCCGGGACCCTTAGGGGGTCCTCAGAGTTACTACAGGGGGTCCTCCAAATCTTTTAGTGATAGAAACTTTTTTTTTTATATCAACCACTTGAACCCTAACGTCCATATTCTGAGAACTTTAGCCAAAAATAGCCGATCTACAAGCTCACAACGCCTCGCAGTGCGAGCATTGTGAGCTTGTAGATCGGCTATTTTCGGCAAAGAAGTTTGGTGTAGAGAGAAAAGAGCAGACTAAGTACAGAGTGAAAGGTCAAGTTTATTAACACATGGGCTGCTAAGGTTTATAACATTTATAGCTGTTGCTGCTGCCACCATTGACTTTTGTACGCTTTGTTTTGACGTGCCTCGCAAGCTTCGTGCGTGTGCACGTGCGTGTCCAGAGAAGATTGAGGAGGATAATCCATTTGTTTACAAACGCTCGCGAAACTAAAATCCAAAAATCGCGGTAAAATCGCGGTAAAGTGTCGCCGTGAAAACAATCAGCTCTCTGCTTCCATGGGGCTGTTTTCATGTCATTCTTAGATAAAGCCGTTCTTATGTTTCAAAGTAGAATCTAAAGCAATGTTAAGTCCTTCCGTGATGTCTTCCCCAGAGGGGCTGACTGCACTGACTGGGTGACGTAATGGACTCAGGTCATTGAAAGGGCAGCTGCAGGCTCAAAAAGTTAACTGTTTGTTGCCTCGTCTGTGAACGAGATAACTTCCTGTGGCAGGGGGACACCTAGTGGCCTTAACTCGTCCCTGAACAAGTTTGGCTCCCCAAGTGTTAAGTATTGACGGTTCAAGTGGTTAAATATCTGAAAACACAAATTAACATGAATCCAAAATACACTGATTATGCTGTCAAACAATGAAACTATATGGAATCTTCGAAAAGGTTGTGGGGGTCCCTGCTTCATCTCTCTCTCAACTACGGGGTCCTTGGCCTGAAAACGTTGAAGACCCCTGGTCTAGATTATGCAATGTGTCAGCAACAAAAAAGAAAACGCATTTGTTGTTGCTGATGACCGATATTTGCATGATACTACTTTGACCTTTTTGCTGTCCTCTGTGTCTTCCCTATCTTGTCTATAACCTGGCCTACTTTAATCAAACAGGTTGAAGATAAGATGAAGGTTCAGAAGGTTACTGAAGAAAAGACTTCTGAGAGGGTTAGCTTTTAAGGCCACCTGTGGGAGGCCAAAGACAAACAAATAGGATTCCTTCCTAAACAAGACAGTTGGGGGTCTTATCTAAACATTTAGGGGACAAAAGGAGGTGTGGGGTCCGACAGCCCTCCTTCAGATGTGGTCAAGCCTCTCAGAGCAAAGCTAGATTGACAGATTGCCGTTGTGGAGGTCGTGGTTTGGAGACCATCTTGTTTGAACGCTGTCACTCGCTCCCATGAGTGAGTTAAAAAGGGGCATGATGTTACCCAAATACATGTAACAGCCTCAGGTAACATTCACACGTGTCCAACCTCCCACGCCTCTCTCTCTCTCGCTCTCCTTGTTGGAGGTTTAAGTGAAGACAGAGAAGTGACGAGTGCTGAGGTATGTGTCAGCACGCACACTGGACAGAGTGGACACTGAGTCTACTCACTCACCACTTTGTTTTGCTCATACTTTGGCTTTCGTCAGGGTGTTTGAAACCTGGGTTATATAGGGAGGGACTGGGTGTTTTAACTCACCTGGTGGGTTGAACTGGTTTTGAAGAAGTGATGGTCCACTCCGCAGCCCTTTGGCTCCTAAACAGCTTTGGCATTGGCCCCTTAAAAGAGGCTAGGAGGTGTTTTGTGTAACCAAATGCAGCACATGATGTAGCTTGATTTTTCTTTTTGCATTTTTGTGTTTTCAGGTCCCTGCGAAGAGGAAACTCCTTGGCCTTCCTCACCCCAGGATCACAATGGGACTTCAGTCTGGTGAGTGTCGGTGCTACATCATCCAGTTGACCTTGTCTTGAACTGCGGTTTTGGTGTAATGAATTCAAGTTAACGTGGTGATCATCATCTGAGATTAATATCGGAAAGTATCATCAGGCACGTGCACACATAGACATCAAAGGGGGCTTGAGCCCCTGCTCTTTTATCCGTCTGTAGAAAAGTGCCCTCTCCAGACCGTGAATGCAGATTTTACCATGGTGAAAGAAATGTAAATGTCCTCTTTCCTTGCCATTTGAAGGCAGCATTCAAGAGAATTTGCCTCATCCAAACTCTCCTGGACTTGAATGCAGCATCTTATGCTGAAATAATTGCCCTCTCCGTGTAGAAATCAAGCATTGAAAATAGACCTCCAAGCTCACTCACAAGTGAGTGTGGAGGTCGGCTATTTTCGAGATTTCCACCAAAAGGACCTTTTAGAAATGTCAGCCCCTGCCTCTCTAACATTCTCTGCACGTCCCTGAGCATCATACTGTTGTCTGGCTTTTTCTTCTTTTTTTGTGCCTTTTTTTGCACACTGACTTTGGCACAAGGTCATGTTAGACTTGACATTACTGGTCTTGGTCTGGTTTTCAAGGAAGCCACTGGAGTTTGCTAATCCAACTAAATATCATCGCATGCATGGTTGGTTACTTCTTTACAACGTTTAATGCATTTTAAAGTGTAGATTGATTTCAAAACAAAGGTCCAGTCAAAAAGAAATGCTAGTGAAAGATTCATTGATTTACAAGTGAAATACAAAGTTGCCTGACTTTTGAAAGACTCAAATACATTTTGTCAGTCACTCATACAAATATGTGTGGAGGTTGGTTTGATGACGTTTAGACGAAATTGAGTCAGTTATCGTCGTTGTCAGGTGGAAACCTTGTATCTCCAAGTTTCAAATGTGTATGTTCTTTCACAAAGCAAAGCCCAACGACTGCGAGGCGTTGTGTGCTTGTAGATCGGCTGTTTTCACCAGTTTAAATCATTTTTAAAATGAAAAATGCAAAATGAACGGTTTTGGACATACAAGGTTTTCACCCGACAACGAGGTTATTCAGGTAAGCTGGGTAACATGTTACTGAAGCAAACGAAACATCTAAAATTAAAGACATAAAGGGGAAATGTTCTATGTTTATATGTATGACACATTTGGCCAAAAGCAGTGAATAGACAAGTCACATGTATTATTACATTGCAAGGCTATGAAATGAAAGGATAGATGGGGTATGTATAATTATGTTGAAAATAGTCTACTTCATATGCCTGAAAGGCTTTGAAATGTAATTAAAAGTTTGTTTAAAAGCTCATTATATGTACTATATATAAGTAACTTCTTGCTGCAGACATTCTGTAAAAGTTTTACTGTTATGGTCATGTGGTGTGACGTTCCCTGGGCCATCCAGTGATTAACGTGAAGATTAATTTTGGGCTTATTCCTGGGTTGTGCTGTCGTGCCAAAGCCAGAACATACAGTACAGTGTAGCGTTAGCACTTCCTGTCACAGAGATCTGGCTTTAAACCCTGCGTTGTGGAGCTTTTCAACAAAAGCACCGGTAGCACTGTTCACTGTCAAACACTCAGTGAAAGACAGTTCCTGCCCAGTAAAATCCTCGGTCTTAAAGGAGTAGTTCACCCACAAAATTACTTTTTTCCTATTAATTACTCACGCCATGGAGACTTCAGTTCAATAATATTCTTTTGTATTTTTCGCATTCATGAGACAAAAAAAGTATCATAGTAAGTAAATTTACCCCTGTTGACATCCGGAATCAATGGGGGAACATTTATTGTAATCAAATTATTGTCTTAGGAATGTAAAAAAAAAGAAAAAAGTATTGAACTCAATTGACTCCATTGAGTGAGTAATCAATAGGAAAAGGGTCATTTTGGGGGTGAACTACTCCTTTAATAGGACGAAAATGTGCAAATGTAACTAAATATACCCGTTAAAGGGGTGCATCTCTCCATTCCGACATGTCTCCTTTCCGACAGACACTAACCCTACCTCTTACCCTAACCCTAACCTTAACCTCTATGGAAGTGTTGCCACTCCGACAATAAGAAGTCACTGTCGGAGTGGCGACATGTCGGAATGGAGAGAGCCCCCCGTTAAAGACCTAGTGAAATGAAAGGATATGTTTTTCACACTTTTAGAGCATATCCGTGGTCATCATATGGGCATACCTAACACTAGATGCAAAAGATAAATAAAGAAAATAAACCATTTTCGTGTATTATTAAAAGTCCATAAAAAGCCGAATTATGTGCAGTTTGGGTTATTATGGGGTGTGCACACACAGTATATGAGAGATTGAATGTAGAGGTCTCAGAAGTAATGTTGATGTCAATCATCTCCAAATTTGGGCACTGTTTCAGCATGCGGCTGTTACCATGGCGGAGGTATCAGTGGTATCAGTCATCTCCAAATTTGGGCACTGTTTCAGCATGCGGCTGTTACCATGGCGGAGATACAAGCGCAGTACAGGCGGCAGTATCACTGATGTCACCTTGCGTGTCTATCAGACAGACATCGGACAGACAGACATGATTCGATAATTTATTAGTAGGATGAACCTTGATTACATTCACCTGTTTGATTCCCATTGCTGCGCGTTTATCCAAACACAGCTGATTTTAATTATACAGCTACTCCGTTTTTAATCTCTTTCTGGATGACGTCCAGACTGTGTATTACTCATTGTAAACTTAATCAGCACACTATAATATGTATCTGAAGACATAGGTTAAAAATAATAAGACATTTTTTGTAACAAACATTTTGCACAAGTGGCCGACTGGACATCTCTTTCTGGCTGCGCCTGCAGGGCAGTGCAGGCTACAAGTAAGACACCTCAGGGTCGCGCCATGTCTTTGCCATCGGACCAGTTACCAATATACTGTAAGGAGACCCCTGGTACCCATATATGGAGATCCATGTACTGTATATGGAGATGTGCTGCTGTGAGAGCCCAAACATGCTTAGCCTACTCGTTATTCGTTATGGGAAAGTCCTATGACATCATACATACAATCCCTTTTATGCCCATAGATGGAGATCCCTGTCTGTAGAACCAGCCACACAGATATGGCGGAGCAAGTGTCAGTTTATCAGTGTCAGATATATTTGCACCAACCATGCCTTCGCCTTTGTTTCACTGAATCAGACTTTTTCTGAAATTCTAAGCTCAGTCCTTGTACTGATTTAAGAGGTAAGAATGAGTTTTAAATGTATTTTCAAGCTTCTGTATGTACGGTATGCACCATGCATTCCTTTCCCGTCCTTGGTTTCAGAATTCTGCACAGTCCACGGGCAACTCCTTACCTGGGCCTTGTATCTGAAATGCTTGTATCTTCATTCTTTTGTTAACTTCGACTTGACGCATGGCCACCTGGGGCGTATCATCAGATAGCCAGCGACCAGCGTCTTACCCCGTGTGAAAAAAAGGAGAAATCAATCAGCCAGTCCTCTGCAAATAGTTGTCATTCCTCCTAGATTGGCTTGCCTGTAGTTTATAATCAGCCTGAATGAGGTGGGCTGATTCGAAACAGGGGGCATGATGAGGGCGTAAGCATGCCTGGCTTTAAAATATGACTGCCTGACACCCTATCTATTGCTCATCTGAGGACAGAGGAGGAGGTAATTTAAGGAGGGATGTAGAAAGAGAGAGAGGGGGGGAGAGAAAAGAGAAGGCCAGAGTTACTTCATCTTGTGCCAGCTGCGCTGCCTTTGATTCACCAATGTCTGTAGCTGGCACGCTTAGCTCATCCAAAACATATGCTTCTCATTAGCTTGCCCTCCAAATTACCCCCCCCCCCCCCCTCCCATTAGACCACCTCCCCTTTATAAATCTAGAGTGATTTTTCTTCTTCATCCTTTGGTTCATCTCCCTCTTATCTCAAGCCCTTTGCACTTGAAACGTGAATAGGTTTTGGCCACGTCTTTAAGGCTTTGAAGTGGTTACTGGGGGCTTTTCTCTCTCACTCTGGCTGACTCAGGGCCAGGTACAGGTGGGAGGGAAAGCAAAGTATTCCCTGGGCGCTTGGTGCATTGTCTCAGAATACATCAAGTCAAGGCTCTGGGAGGGTGGGGGGGCTTGCAGTTATGGTGAGAAGAAGAATGCGAATTAAGTTTCCAGCCCTAATGCCAGATCAAACCAAAATCTGCCATCGTTCTGGAATGTGAAGGATAATTAACAATGTCAGGAATCAGATCCACTGCCTTTTCCGTCTCTCCAAGCAACATGTCGAGACAAAACGCCCAGAAGTCACTTACTTGTCTGATAGAGCAGCATTCCAGCTTTAATCAGACAATCAAGCAATTCAGCGCGGCTGTCAGCTGTCAAGGCGTGTCCGATATTTTCACGCAAACATTGCTAATTGTGGTGGGAAGGCCCTTGTCTGTGTCAACAGCATAATATCCAGGATGGGATGAGCTTTCTTTGACCACTGACTGTGAAGTCCTCAGACTCCTTAGCATTCCACAGAATGAGGGATGAAGGTCTTGGAAGCGGGGTATTTCCCCCAGCCTCTACCCTCCTCCTCCATGTAGTACTTGGAGCTACCCTGCAGATTGCTTTGTCCTGGTAATTGCATAGGTCGGATCTGTGTGTATTCTGGCAGGACACCAGCTTGCGGGTATTTATTGTGCCATTAGCATGTGACTCAGAGAGAGAGAGAGAGAGAGAGAGAGAGAGAGAGAGAGAGAGAGACACTGTCAATCATGTGTATTCCTGAACTGATCTCGGTACATAGAACTACTCTACATGCAAACAGAGCAGATATCTTTAAACAATTGTATTTTTATATATATTATATTATTATTTATGTATTTTCCAACAGCAAAAGCACAATTCTTTGGTCTGTATTGTTTAAATTCGTTTTTTAAGTTTTGTACGAACTATATTTGATTGCAAAGTTCTCTTCCTCTTTACACATTTCTTTACTCTAGTCCAGGAATATTATCTTGTATACATTTCTTATTTTAGTTGTTTTTATTTCACACTTGCTTTTACAATGTAATTATTAGTAGTTTCCTGTTACAACAGTATTTTGTTCAAATACCCTTATGATATTGTGGCAGTCATATATATGTTCTTAAAAAAATCAAAGTACATAATATTTGTGAAAATATAAGATAAGGCTTAAAGCTATACTGTGTAAGATGCTCAACTAGTGGTCAGTAGCCCTATAGCAAACCGCGGTCGCATTCGCGTCTTTCGGCCGTTTTTCGTACCTTCACACCCCCGCGTCTGCCTCCACCTCGCCGAGAGGTATCTTTAGAGGGGTCCCTGGTTCCTGTGCGTTCAGGCATTCCGGAGAAACGGACTCCTTCACCCTGCCTGGTAGGCGAGATTACCTTTTGAGTATAGAGATACACGGGCGACTACAAATATGGCCGCCATAGCGACCCCACTTCAAGATGCGCTGTGATTGGCCGGCAGTGTATAACCCTCGCTGTGATTGGCCGGTAGTGTGATGACGTAATTTTGCCGCGAAATCCGGTCCCCGGTCAGAATCATAGAAAACATATTTACAGAAGGCTTTAGGGGATGAAATTAACGGAGTTGGTGTTCTAAAACTTTAGCGATTTAACAGTTAGGACAATTTTATGATTTGTTTTATAAAAAAAGTTACATGGTATAACTTTAAAGGTCCTTGCAGACTGCTGTGTTTTTTTCGGCCAAATATCAGCGCGAATTTCGGAGCACGTAAAACAAAATAAATCAAGCTCACGTTATGTCAATCATGTTTGCACGCTGCCGCCCGTTATTTCGTCCATATTATAATTTTTTAAGGGCCAGGGTCGATTTCTTTCTGTTTTTCGTAGCTGTCACCACTGCTTTCTCTCTCTCTCAGCAAGGGGTCCTTGGCCTGAAAAACATTTTTGCGGATTTTGAAAATGCTACGAAAGAATGCACCAATGTGCAACCACCTTAAGTGATTAAAAACTGAAAGATACACTTATGCCATATCATATTACCACGTCCCAGACAATATCATGATAATATTGACATAAGACCTGATGCCTGAAGGTGGCGCTAAATGGGACAGATCCATGTTGATGACAGGACTCTAGACATACTGTGTACCGCTTTGCGTGATTTTAGGGCAAAATCTGTAGGAGCAGTGTCCAAAAATGTATTTTGCAAGAATCGGCCTCATGGTGGCGCTAGAAGAGGGCCATGTGAGAAATGAGGGGTGGAGGTTGTGGTTTGGCAGCCAAGGAGTGTGTGTGCAAAGTTTGGCATGGATAGGGGCAACGGTGGCAGAGATAATGAGTAGGGGAAAAGTGTAATGTGACGTGACGTGAGGTGACGTGATGTGACGTGACGTGATGTGACGTGAGGTGACTGACAGACAGACTGACAGCCGGTGGAGCTTTTCATAGTAACTTGCGACCTGACGGTCACAATTATATTGCCCAGTCCTACCCCACCCACACACTGAGCATCTCTGTTTCTCAGTGTGACGGAGAGAGTCGCAGCCCCAGCCTTGAAGCCTCAAAAGTCTAGTATCTGCTCTCGTTCCATAGGGATATCCCTTTGGAGTGAAGGTTAAGATATTGGACTTTCACGCGGGAGACCCGGGTTCGAAGCCGGGTGGGGAGGTTCGGATCACCTCCGTTACATCTCTATGACTCTATCCATCTCTCTCTCTCCACCTTCCTCGAGTCTCTCTTTACAGTAAATATTTGCCTTCCTTTTCAGTTGACACTTAGGCCAATGTGTTAAACATTTGTTGGCCAGTTTCGCCTGGGTCCAATCCAGATTCCGCCAGGATAGAAATTAACATATTCTTTCTCAGTTGAGAGTGGGATTTGTTTGAACGTTGTGCCCATGATGTCATTGTAATATGAAACGGTATAATTTGTGTAGGCCGCTGCAGAGGCGGTGAAAGAACAACATCCATTAATTCCAGACTCTCAGTCAGCAAAACTGCAAAGTTACAAACCTCCCTCAGACCTGTCAAAGCCTTTGTGTTGCGTAGGTGGACCATTTCATCACGTCTGAGTCCTGTGTATCTCTCTTTGTATCTGGTTGTCTGTCCACGTACATAGTTACTAGAGCCAAAGCGATGCCAGAGTTTAGGGTTCGATATGTTGATCCTGATTTTGGAGAATCTGTTTTGACTGATATTTTGTCCAAAAGTGCAACATTCAATCTAATCAATTTGAAAAACGTATTATAGAACATTCAAATATAACCGATCTACAAGCTCACAACACATAGCTCTGCAACTTCTGATAATAGTTGAAAACCTTTGAAATATTTCGCATTCAGGGACCTGCCGTAAATGCCTGGAAGAACACATCAGCTGCATAATTACCAATACCGACGTTGTCAAATCGGTCGTGCTCTAATAGTCGTCAGTAACGAAGTTCTGCCTGCCCAAAGTGAGTTGACACCTGGACTCCTAAAGCTTTTTAAAAACATTTTTTTTGAGTAGCCAATCATTTTCTGCCCCCTTTTTCTCCCCAATGTAGTTGTTTTGCCAATTAATTCCTCCCCACACACATGCTGTTCAGCTGTCATTGCTGTTGCACCCCACTGACTCACCTGCCAGTCAGGAGCCCCCAACGGGAGGACGTAGAGTCTTCACTCTACTCTTCCTGCCCAACACTCCCCGCTGACAGGTGCTGCCCCTGCCCGTAGGAGTATTTGCAATGACCAATATCACCGGCTTCCCTCCCCCGGAAAACACAGGCCAATTGTGTTTGCACAGACGCCCGACAAAGCCGGATGCACCACGGTGGATTTGAACCCTCAACCTCTGTGGTGGTGGGCAGGGACTTTACCACTGCACACACCGAGCACTGGGTTCTTAAAGCATAACCTTGTTTTGCTGAAATGTACTTTCGTAGGTTGCTATCAGATTAGGCTGACGCTGCTTCTGTTGGTCGTCAGTGGAAAGGTGACCGTGATCGGGGTACTCGACATGAACCCACCCTGCTGTTGGAACACGTTTCTGCTTGGTGTGGTTTAGAGCTTGTTGATGGAGGGTTTTTTGAACAAGGCCCCCTCCCCTCCCAATCCAGGCTTTGTTTTTATATAAAGATTACACTCAATGTCTCTTTATCTCATGTATAGGAGCACGGGCTTGAAGCAATATTTTACTTGGAAAGAGCATTGACACTTTGACACGCACGGCTGAGTTGGTGCACAATGAGCTGCTGAAATCAGCTGCCCATTGGACACACAATCACCACCGGTGATCTGGCTTTTCTCTATACGTCTCTCCATTTTTGATAACCTACTTTGAATATCAGCTTCTAACGTAGATATCAACATTCAAAAGAAAGCTCTGTGTGTGTGTGTGTGTGTGTGTGTGTGTGTGTGTGTGTGTGTGTGTGTGTGTGTGTGTGTGTGTGTGTGTGTGTGTGTGTGTGTGTGTGTGTGTGTGTGTGTGTGTGTGTGTGTGTGTGTGCCATGAACTAGCAATACCCTTGCTAATGCTCATTTGACAAGCCTTTTGCTAAATGACATTAAAGTTCAAATGTATAACCTTAAGCCAAGGTTGGGCACATGTGCCAACATTGGCACAGGGTAGGGTGATCACTTGCACACTGGCATAAGTGTGATAGAGAGGTTTTTTCTTTTCAAATTATAAATATTCAAAAACAGTGTGGTCCGTTAAATAAAGTCCCCTCACATGATACAATAGACCGTATGTCAAATCCCGCCCCATTTTGCTCTTGTTACTAGGTGGTACAAAACAACCAGGGCAGATTCTTTTATAATGGAAGTGGATGGGGAAAAAAGATTTTTCATAGCCTCATTATAGCTATTTAAAGTACCAAAAGAAACACATCTACGTGATATTAATACAAAGGGAAGACAAAAGTACAGTAGTTACATTGCAAAACAGGAGTTTTCCCCCGAAGATATATGTTTTAATTAGTTTAATCCCAGTGGGACAGAAACACCAGGGCAGGTTGTTTTTACATTGGAAATGAATGGAGAAAAAATATTTTTCATAGCCTCATTATAGCTATTTAAAGTACCAAAAGAAACACATCTACGTGATATGAATAAAAAGGGAAGAAAAAAGTACAGTAGTTACATTGCAAAACAGGAGTTTCCCCCCGAAAATATATGTTTTAATTAGTTTAATCTTCTGGAACAGGCAGAGGACATATAAAATAGAGACAGAAAGCGCAGTACATCTTGGGTAGGAAGCTGGCAGCCAGCCTATAATTCCACTACAAAATAGGCTGGCTGTTGTAATTCTGCCCATTTAAAATATATGTACCCAATCAAAAATCTTAGTTACATTGATAAGGTTCATGTGAACTAGTCAGTTGACGCTTATTCATTATAATGATCGAAATCACTATGGCCGCGCAGCGCCGTACTGCATGCTGGCCGTGCTCCGCAATGCGCACCGCGGTGAAAGACTGAAGCCACTTTCTCCCACTGCATAACTCCACCCCCGGTAGTGAAAAGTGAATGTTTTTTTCTGGTTGGCCAGTCAGGGAGTCTCAGGGACCAATCAGAAGGCTGACAAACGGTCTATTACATCCTGCACTTAATTCTACATTCATTCAAACTGACTGGGGAGGGAGTCTGGGAGATAGGGGTTATTGCTCTAACGATCATTACATCCTGATGTGAAAGAAAATATTTCTAATGTTCTAAAAAATAAAGTTTGTTATGTAACCTATAGACAATCAACATCAGATGGTAAATGTATGTGGTGTCATAATTTAACTTGTTGATATTAAAAATGTTGATATAGCAGTTGGCACACTGACTATCAAGAAAATGTAAACTTGATGCGCTAGATGTCAAAAAGGCTTTGACATGTCTGTTAGGCACTGGGGGAAACGTATTATTATGGGGATCCATGTTTGCTGCAGTTTGCAGATAGGTGTGATATTAGCACTAGGTTATCAAAGTAAACAAATGGAAGCGAATTGAGCGTTGGGGGTGAAAAAAGGCTGGATGGTTGAGGTGGCTGTTATGGACCATTAACCACTCATGATGAGCTCATTTGGAGGCGTGGGTGATGGAAAGTGAAAATATCTTCTCAAAGTGAATTGTCTTTAATTTACCAGTGTAATAGGTTATTTGATGAAGCGCTATTGTTGACATTGGCTTTGATGTTATATTAAAGTGTTTGCAATGACCAATATCACCGGCTTCCCTCCCCCGGAAAACACAGGCCAATTGTGTTTGCACAGACGCCCGACAAAGCCGGATGCACCACGGTGGATTTGAACCCTCAACCTCTGTGGTGGTGGGCAGGGACTTTACCACTGCACACACCGAGCACTGGGTTCTTAAAGCATAACCTTGTTTTGCTGAAATGTACTTTCGTAGGTTGCTATCAGATTAGGCTGACGCTGTTTCTGTTGGTCGTCAGTGGAAAGGTGACCGTGATCGGGGTACTCGACATGAACCCACCCTGCTGTTGGAACACGTTTCTGCTTGGTGTGGTTTAGAGCTTGTTGATGGAGGGTTTTTTGAACAAGGCCCCCTCCCCTCCCAATCCAGGCTTTGTTTTTATATAAAGATTACACTCAATGTCTCTTTATCTCATGTATAGGAGCACGGGCTTGAAGCAATATTTTACTTGGAAAGAGCATTGACACTTTGACACGCACGGCTGAGTTGGTGCACAATGAGCTGCTGAAATCAGCTGCCCATTGGACACACAATCACCACCGGTGATCTGGCTTTTCTCTATACGTCTCTCCATTTTTGATAACCTACTTTGAATATCAGCTTCTAACGTAGATATCAACATTCAAAAGAAAGCTCTGTGTGTGTGTGTGTGTGTGTGTGTGTGTGTGTGTGTGTGTGTGTGTGTGTGTGTGTGTGTGTGTGTGTGTGTGTGTGTGTGTGTGTGTGTGTGTGTGTGTGTGTGTGTGTGTGTGTGTGTGTGTGTGTGCCATGAACTAGCAATACCCTTGCTAATGCTCATTTGACAAGCCTTTTGCTAAATGACATTAAAGTTCAAATGTATAACCTTAAGCCAAGGTTGGGCACATGTGCCAACATTGGCACAGGGTAGGGTGATCACTTGCACACTGGCATAAGTGTGATAGAGAGGTTTTTTCTTTTCAAATTATAAATATTCAAAAACAGTGTGGTCCGTTAAATAAAGTCCCCTCACATGATACAATAGACCGTATGTCAAATCCCGCCCCATTTTGCTCTTGTTACTAGGTGGTACAAAACAACCAGGGCAGATTCTTTTATAATGGAAGTGGATGGGGAAAAAAGATTTTTCATAGCCTCATTATAGCTATTTAAAGTACCAAAAGAAACACATCTACGTGATATTAATACAAAGGGAAGACAAAAGTACAGTAGTTACATTGCAAAACAGGAGTTTTCCCCCGAAGATATATGTTTTAATTAGTTTAATCCCAGTGGGACAGAAACACCAGGGCAGGTTGTTTTTACATTGGAAATGAATGGAGAAAAAATATTTTTCATAGCCTCATTATAGCTATTTAAAGTACCAAAAGAAACACATCTACGTGATATGAATAAAAAGGGAAGAAAAAAGTACAGTAGTTACATTGCAAAACAGGAGTTTCCCCCCGAAAATATATGTTTTAATTAGTTTAATCTTCTGGAACAGGCAGAGGACATATAAAATAGAGACAGAAAGCGCAGTACATCTTGGGTAGGAAGCTGGCAGCCAGCCTATAATTCCACTACAAAATAGGCTGGCTGTTGTAATTCTGCCCATTTAAAATATATGTACCCAATCAAAAATCTTAGTTACATTGATAAGGTTCATGTGAACTAGTCAGTTGACGCTTATTCATTATAATGATCGAAATCACTATGGCCGCGCAGCGCCGTACTGCATGCTGGCCGTGCTCCGCAATGCGCACCGCGGTGAAAGACTGAAGCCACTTTCTCCCACTGCATAACTCCACCCCCGGTAGTGAAAAGTGAATGTTTTTTTCTGGTTGGCCAGTCAGGGAGTCTCAGGGACCAATCAGAAGGCTGACAAACGGTCTATTACATCCTGCACTTAATTCTACATTCATTCAAACTGACTGGGGAGGGAGTCTGGGAGATAGGGGTTATTGCTCTAACGATCATTACATCCTGATGTGAAAGAAAATATTTCTAATGTTCTAAAAAATAAAGTTTGTTATGTAACCTATAGACAATCAACATCAGATGGTAAATGTATGTGGTGTCATAATTTAACTTGTTGATATTAAAAATGTTGATATAGCAGTTGGCACACTGACTATCAAGAAAATGTAAACTTGATGCGCTAGATGTCAAAAAGGCTTTGACATGTCTGTTAGGCACTGGGGGAAACGTATTATTATGGGGATCCATGTTTGCTGCAGTTTGCAGATAGGTGTGATATTAGCACTAGGTTATCAAAGTAAACAAATGGAAGCGAATTGAGCGTTGGGGGTGAAAAAAGGCTGGATGGTTGAGGTGGCTGTTATGGACCATTAACCACTCATGATGAGCTCATTTGGAGGCGTGGGTGATGGAAAGTGAAAATATCTTCTCAAAGTGAATTGTCTTTAATTTACCAGTGTAATAGGTTATTTGATGAAGCGCTATTGTTGACATTGGCTTTGATGTTATATTAAAGTGTTGGAAAAACCCATTTACATGAACAGAGCATAAACAGAGGCTGAAGTAAGGGTGCAGTGATTACTCACACCAGTGCTTTTAATGTGTTCTGGTTTTCTGCAACATCAACAACAGCCCTGCTATTGTGTCGCCTGTTAATCCCTCGGTTAAAGCTGAGAGCTAAGCGAATGCACTGAATTTGATTGCTGCAACACTAATCAACGTCAGCCGCTTATTAGAATGCCATTTGATTAGCAGCGAGATAATGCTATTATGCGATTCTTTGATGTTTGTCAAAAGTGCATTGTGGGTATTGTTCCTCCCACGTGCCAGTAATCACACTTTGAAATGTGTCCTTACAAAACAAACTTTTAACTGTTACAGATTAAACTTTTGACCAGGAGCAATTGCTTCACAAGTGCCGTGTTGTAAAAACATGCATGGGGAACATGTTTAGCAAATATGTGAGGATATGCCCTGTTGTAATCACTGCCACCCCCATTCAGGGGTGTTGCACCAAATTCTGGGCCCCTGATTCACTGCGGGGCCCCCCATGAATGTTCTTCATAGGGGGAGGGAGTTTAACCCATTTAGACTGGGAACGCATTATTTCCCCCCTTGTGACGCCCCTGCCCCCATTCACAAGACAAACAAACAAGCAAATAAAACGTGTCATTCTTTGTTGGCCACCAATGACCATTATGTCCACTTTGGCTCCTCCACTGTGCAGGTCAGTCAGGTCTTGACCATCCTGTCTGTGTGTCCATAGTTAATGGAGTGTAATGACAGAGCTGTCCCACCCACCCCAAGGCAGTGGTGGAAAGTAACTAAGTACATGTACTCAAGTAAAAATAATAATAATAATAATTCTTTACTGGAATATTTCCAGTTTTCAATAACTTCAACTCCACTACGTCCCTGAGGCAAATATTGTACTTTTACTCCACTACAATTATTTGAGAACTTTACAGTGCGACGCATTGTGAGCTTGTAAATCGGCTGTTTTCAAAAGATTTTTGAACATTTGAAAATGTGTCAAATGGGCCATTCTGCATAATGAGTGCTTTCTGGATTGTTATACCATATCGTCACTGTCGGGCAGAAACCTCGTATTTCCAAGTTTCAAATGTGTAGGTTTTTTTTCGCCAAAAAAACCTACACATAAAGTAAAGCCCTGCTTCATCACACAAGGCCGTCACACAAAGGTAGTGAAAACAGCAGATCTACAAGCACACAACGCCTCGCACCGCGAGGCGTTGTGTGCTTGTAGATCTGCTGTTTTTCACTAGTTTAAATCATTTTTAAAATGATAAATGCAAAACGAACGGTTTTGGACGTACAAGGTTTTCACCCGACAACGACAATATACTTTTGTACTTTTACGCAAGTAAAGAATGTGAGTACTTTTTTTTTTCCACCACTGGCCCACGGGTCCATTCCTCCCTTGTCCTCAAGACGTTTATAGCCTTCACTAGCAGGCCAGACCATGACTCTGTCCACCACAAGCAGGTGTTGAAGTGTCACATTGCCTAATTAACCCTTTCCTGTTTCCAATAAGACCCCCGTGGTGGCCCTTTGTATGGCTACAATAGTGGAGCAGGGGGGCTCCACAGGCCCCTCTCTGCACCAGGAGTAAAGGGTAGAGTGAGTCCAGTAGGGAGGCTGGTGATTGTCTCTTCATTGAGGTCTAGTCTAAGGTCAGCGGTTCTCAACCTGGGGGCCGGGACCTCCAGGGGGGTCCCCACATGATATTTGGTGGGGGGCACTGATGTGAAGTGGCTATTTAAAGGGGAAGACCACCCATTTTCAATATTGAACTGTGTCATTGATATACCTTAGAGGAGTTGTGTGGAAATAGAAAAAAAGTTCTCCCCCTTCTGTGTTGCCTAGAACTGGAGGATTGATTTTGGGGTTTGTATTGCAAATTACAACTTAATGACATCACACATTGTACTTTACAATACAAACCCCAAAATCAATCCTCCAGTTCTAGGCAACACAGAAAGGGGGAACTTTTTTTCTATTTCCACTCCTCTAAGGTATATTAATGACATATTTCAATATTGAAAATGGGTGGTCTTCCCCTTTAAGGACTTTTAAGATCTTTCTTATACCCAATAAAAAGAAGGGAGAAAACGATAAAGAAAAGAAAATAAATTAACTGTAAAAATACCATTACTGCATCAAAAGTAATAAAAACTGGTAATAAAAACTGGTCAAACACTGGCCAAATTGTCAAATAATATAAGAAAGAGGCAAAAAATTGTGTAAATAAATAGCCAAGCTGCATTTTAGATTTTCACAATATTTATCTGTGGAACAGAGTCAAACTAATCGTAATGCCACAACTCAAATATGATTATTTTGGTGGGTCACTGTCTGAAAAGGTTGAAAAATACTGATCTAGGTCTACGAGACCAGGGCTACTTCACAAAAGTGACCAGACATGTTAGTCTGTTCTTCAATGTGTATTGCCAAATCCAGGAACTTCACTTTCTGTTTGAACACTGACGAATTGAGCACAATGGACCGCATGCAAGCACTTCAGGGCTTTTGTGTCATCCTCTTAAGGCAGAGTTTTCTCGACTGTACTGTTGTCAGACATGTTAATAAAGGATTCAATCAGTCAAACGTTATGTAAATGTCCTCAATACAGTTCTATGTCTGACGTCTACTAACAATCCTGTCCTGTCCAGCGGTGTAAAGTAACTAAAGCCCCTTTTCGACTGCAGTTTTAGCACCACACCACACCACACTACACCACACCACACCACACTACATAAAAATATCTACATTTTCCATTACACAAAAGTACCCCTATCGGTAAGAAACAAATTGACCCTTTTAACTGTGATTATAATACATAATAAATTTGTATTACAACTATCCTAATTATAATGGATTATAACTGTGATTATAAGACATTATAAAGTATTAATGTATTACTATGATAATTATAATATACTATAATAGATTATAATAGTGGTTATAACACAATATAATCTATTATCATGTATTACAACTATATCCTGGTGGTCTAAATGAAAACCCAGTGAGTGATCAGTCATTATGAAGTGTTTGGCCCTGCTTGGCCTAGCTCAGACCTACTCTAGAGTGGATACTTTTTAGTACCCCGTTTAGTACCACTTTCACACCACTCTACCCAGGACCTTGTAGTGGAAAACCTCACACAAGTGGGCGGTGTGGTGTGGAGTGGTGTGGAGTTGGGCCTGTGGAAAAGGGGCTTAAGTATGTTTACTTAAGTACTGTAAAAGTACAGTTTTGAGGTATTTGTACTTTACTTGAGTATTTCCAAATTCCAAACCTTTTACTTTTACTCCACTACATCTGGGATCCAAATGTTGTACTTTTACTCCACTACATTTATTTGAAAACTATAGTTACTAGTTACTTTGCTGATATAAATTATAATATGTTAAAACATACATAAACCACTTTAGCCCTATTTTATACCATGGCTATTTGAAAATAGCAGATCTACAAGCTCACAACACATCGCATTAAACATTTCGTACTTTCACTTTTGGTACTTTAAGTAAATGTTGATGCCAATACTTTTACTCAAGTTAACTTTGAATTCTGGACTTCTACTTGTAACAGAGTATTCTACAATGCAGTATTGATCCCGTACTTTTACTTAAAAGTAGAGCATGTGCATACTTTTTCCACCACTGATCCTGTCTATTCCTCGCTTCACAGAAGAGGAAGCAGAGAGACAAAGACAACAGCGATGCAGTCAGCCTTTGCAGCTTCGATTCCAAGGTGAGCAAAAGCCTGCAACACTGTCTGTCTGACCTCAGTCCAGGTTTCAGACTGTACTCTCCTAATATACTGCAGCACATATTCATAACACAAGGACACACAACCTGTCCCAAAGCCAGTCTGTCAATATTATCCGTTATGCAACGTTTGGTGTGCACGAGGAGTGTAATGATGGCTTGGCTGCTATCTGTCTTTATCTTGTATCCAAAACAAGGTCAGCGCCTGTCTTGTTTATGCAGCGCATAGCATCGAAATGACTCGGCCTATCGCAGAAACCTAGCTGGGGGAGGAAAATACACATCACAGCGGGAGTTCGTCAAAAGTCTTCTGTTAATTACACCGTTGTATACTGAAAACCTATTAGAAAGTAGTCCATCCGGACAGTCTGGATTGGACTGTCTGGATTAGGAAATGTCCTTGTGCTTTACTGTGGGTGTATTGTCTGGATTTTAGATCTGATGTTACAGTGTTCGTCCCTATAGCAACTCACTGTTTTCACTGTTTTGGTTTTTACAGTCACCACCAAAAACTCAAGTACAGTACACACACTTACAGTTTCCTAGTGTCTATGGGCGTTGAATATGAGTCAGTACGATAGATAGATGGAAAAAAAAACACCTGTATGTCACAATAGTATCTAACGCACTTGTCAATGATTGCCTAATAGTGAAAACTCTGAATTTAATTTTGTATAAATGGTTACAGTTCCTTTCAGGGACTGACTGGTCTCTAATCCGATAATCTGATGTTTCATCATTCCATATCTTCACTCTTTTTGTTGTTGGCTTATAAGGAGGCCCCCACTCCCCTCGCATAGTGCAGCTGATAGTGGCAAATTCTCCCCTTTGCAAATCCCGCCCCATTCTGCCCTGTTACTATGGTGGTACAGATGACCCTGGGCAGATTGTTTTTATAGTGGCAGTGAATGGGGGGAGAGGGTATTTTCATTGCCTCATTATTGCAATTTAAAGTACCAAAGGAAAAACATCTAGGTGATATTAATAAAAAGGGAAGACAAAGGTACAGTAGTTACATTGCAAAACAGGGGGTTTCCCCGAAAATATATGTTTTAATTTGTTTAATCCCAGTGGGACAGAATCACCATTGCAGATTCTTTTATAGTGGAAGTGGATGGGATTTTTCTTTTTTTCATAGCCTCATTACAGCTATATAAAGTACCCAAAAAAACACATCTACGTGATATTAATAAAAAGGGAAGAAAAAGGTACAGTAATTACATAGCAAAACAGTAGTTTTCCCCCGAAAATATATGTTTTAATTCGTTTAATCCTCTGGATCAGAGAGAGAATAGAAATAGAAAGAGAAAGCGCAGTGCATCTTGGGTAGGAAGATGACAGCCAGATTATAGTTCTCCTCACATAATAGGCTGGCTTTCGTAATTCTGCCCATTTAAAATATATGTACCCAATCGTAACTCTCTTAGTTATATTGATAAGGTCCATGTGAACTAGTTTGTTGAAGCTTATTCATTATATTGAGCGAAATCGCGATCACCTCGCGTGGCCGTACTAGACGCACGCCGTGTCGCGCAGTGCGGACCTTTGTTGAAAGCCTGAAGCAACATTCTCCACTGCACAAACTCCACCCCCGATAGCAAAAAGTGAATGGTTTTTTCTGGTTGGCCAGTCAGGGAGTCTCAGGGACCAATCAGAAGGCTGACAAACGGTGGATTGTCAAATTGTCTAGTCAGAGTTTACAAACAACCCCCTTACTGCTGCTTTCATCCATATCTGTCTACGCTGTCTCTGTACAGACGTTGTTTTGTTTACTGTAAAGATCTAGGGATCAGACTCTACCTCTGTAACCAGTTAGATCAGTGGCTCTGGTTTAGCTAAACGAAGATAAAAAAGGCTTTGTGTGAACAACATTTTGTGAGCATAGAGAGCCCCATCCTATAAGGCCTCTCCCTGATTCATATCAAGAAGAGTCAATGAGTCAATTTATTTTCATCACAACATAACAAGTTGCAGTGGCATGAAAGCCATACACAAACCACTCCAGATATGGGTGTACGTACAGTGCGTAGACTTGTGTACTGGAATGCAGAGATTTTTCTGCCGTGATATTATGAGCATAGAAGGAAAAACTCTCACCCAGTGTGAAGTGAGTGGTGCTATTTATGATAGGGTGACCATATTTTCAGCCGCTCAAACTGGGACGCAAACCACTGTTGCTTAAAACCGGGACCCTAAAAGCAATGCGTGTTCACACGCACATACACGCAGGGTTGCATACAGGCAGTGAGTGATTGACAAACAGCCTCAGCGTTGAATTCAGACACGCAATGAATTTGTTCATGTTTTCTGATTGTGAGCATGTTTTCTCTATAAAGAACATGATAAATGTCTACTATTGTCTACTATTATTTTAATTCTGGCGAAAACCGGGACAATTTTGTAGTGAATGATGAAAACCGAATGTTGTGTGTTTTAGAGATATTTGTCGGGACAGCGGGACACACAGCTTGAAAACAGGACAGTCCCGGTCAAACCGGGACGTCTGGTCACCCTAATTCATGAGATAATTTCATTGACCCTGCTGGGCGTACAACAAACTTTGGACCAGGAGCATCGCTCAGAAAAAGGTGTGCTTCCTCTAGATGACTTTTTGTTTAGGCTCGGCTATAAATATAACTAGATTCAAATACTACCAAAGTGTAGAAAGTGGCTCTCCAAAAGGAAGGATGCAACACTGGCTCTGATAAACACTCTTATTTATTGGGAACGCATTTCTGCCTCAAATCTTTTTAAATCTGCTCTGAGGAAGGCTGAGGCCGAAACGCGTTCCCAAAAATTAAGAATGTTTATCTGAGGATATTAAACAAACTATTACATGTTTAAACAAAGATATCCTATTTATCAATCTGAGCCAGTCTTGCATCCTTCATTTTGAAGTGCCGCTTTTTGGGCCTTTAAGTGGGCTTTTTGGGCCTATATTGATAGTGATATAAGTTAGACAGGAAATGGGGAGAGAGAGATGGGGAATGACACGCAGCAAAGGGCGTTGGGATCGGGACTCAGACCAACATGGCTACTACGGTTTGTATTTGAATCTATATGTGTATGTACCATATGTATGTGTATACTGTATGTGTGTAAGTATGATATACATGTATGTGTGTGTATATCTGTAGAACTAGATAGAACCATATTCTGCGGCCAATAAAGGGGAACACACACCGAAAGCGGAGGCGGCGCGGAGGCGGCGCGGAGGCGGCGCGCAAGCGCCGCGTCAAAACATACAGCCCCATTATTTTCAATGAACTAACCCACACCGGCGGCCTCAGCCGCGGGTCTGCCGCCTCGCCTGCCGCGCCGATACGCCGCTGTTCTATTTTTCCAGCGTTGCCGCGCGGTGAACATGTTCTCCCATGGTTCTCCCCGCCGGGGGAAATGGATGTACTGTGTAGCAGTGCGCCACGTCCAGTTGGGGTTACCGCGCGGCACTTCACCGTCACCGCGACGCGACGCTGCGCAGCCGCCCGCGTTCAGTGTGTGCTCCCCTTAAGTCAGTGTGTATATTTTACAGTAAGATGTTAAAAGATAATATACTGTACGGGCCAAGAGACTGCGACAGTGTATTTGACAAAGATAAATTGTAAATGACAACCATTGCACAATATTAGCAATGCTTTACAAGGTAATTTCTACAGGTGCCTTCAGGCCTGACCTGCCCATTTCTACGGCGAACAAGAATGCTGCTACAATAAATTCCTGGCTCGGCAGACGAGACTTCACCATAAATGACGCACGTCGTGTTTATATTGTCACCACCTGAACTAACTGGAGTAATAGTCAGGGGATATTAATAGAACCAATTCCCAGGTTTTATAAACAATTTCTTCACCAATGTGTTCGTAAAGGTGTCTACTAACATATCTAACAAAGATTGAAATTCAACATTCCTAGGAGAATCTTTGACAGCTAGGGTAATTCTGGGTGTCATTCACTTACTATACACTATACTATAAGGGAAACAATTACTCCCAAAAAAGATGCTGTAAGTAGCATGTGAGGGGTCTAACTAGGTGTTTTTAATTATTCTGAATCCATTGCAAGCATTTGTTTTGCGCTAAAAACATTAACTGGGCTAAAAACAGTCCCAAAATTAATATTTGTTAGATATGTTACTAGACACCTTTACGAACACATTGGTGAAGAAAACGTTTGTAAGGAATATAATATTCCCTGACACCCCCCCCCCCCCCCCCAGAATGTACTAGCTTTCCTATGTAGGCTATGTCAGCCTGTTGCTTTCTGAGTGTTAAGTCAACGCGTGGTCAGTGTGTATGTATACATCTGATCAGTTTCACTAGCCCTGTGGTAGTGTGGTTAGTTACCAGGTTTTGTTTGTTAGCAACCAGGTCTTTTAAGGGTGTGTGAGCGCTGACTAAAACTACACTGTTGAGTAACCCGAGGATGTCGGTCTACTTACAAAGCCTGTGAGAGGCTGTATTGTTTTTTAACGAGCTGCTCTTGTGAGGATGTTGTGGAGCACTGCTGGAACGGCTGGCCGCCGTGCCTGCCTGCCTGCCATGTCTCGAGTCTCTCTTCATCTTTTTTAAGAGACACAGAGCACTTCTCAAGGGAATGCTATTGCTGGCCCAAAAGTTCAAGTGCATAAGTTGTTATTCCCCTGTTTTTCATCTTCTTACAAACCTTCGCCAGCAGGGGTCACCCCAACCAGACTGGTTTGTTGTTGGCTTCAGAACCTGTTTCTTCTGTGACCTGCGCTGGTGCTGCCTTGCCTAATGTCTTGGCCAGAGTTGTAATTAGCCAGTGTGGTCTGCACAGGCTGCTGCTGCTACTGATCATGATGATGATGATGTGGGGCTGTTAGTGCAGTCCTTGGGCCCTGAGGCTCTGTCTGTCCATGGCACGGAATGGGTTATAGAGCGGTGAAACGACCCGGCTTACTGCATGACTCACTCACTCCTATCATTCTGACTGTGTGTAAAACCTAGACTAGAATTATAGCCTATAGTGGTGGGTGTCTGTCAATGTGATTGTGTGTGTGTGTGTGTGTGTGTCGTGCACACACACACACACACACACACACACACACACACACACACAAAGTCTTTACATAGCCTACGCACGCGCGCGCGCGTGCGTGCGCGCGTGCGTGCGCGCGTGCGCGCGCGCGTGCGTGCGCGCGTGCGTGCGCGCGTGCGTGCGTGCGTGCGTGCGTGCGTGCGTGTGTGTGTGTGTGAGAGAGTGTGTGCGTGAGAGAGAGAGATGAGAGAAACGTTAATGTAGGCCTGTCTGCCCCTATATGTTAAATTAAAAGTGTACAGTTTACAGTATACAAAAGTGACGACAAGTAGTATAAAAATCTGATAATCTGTCTGTGTGTACACAGCTATATAATCTGTGTATATGCATGCGTGTGTGTGTGTGTGTGTGTGTGTGTGTGTGTGTGAGATGACTGTACTCCAGCTGCAGTTTAGAGTGACTCGGGGCGTTGAAGCGAGGCAGGCCTAGCCACGTTGTTTTTTTTTAGCACAGCCAGCCCACCCAGGCCTAGACGCACAGCTGATTCAGGCTTGAGTGAGTAACAGGGAGGAACTGCAGACCTCTAAAACACCTTCTCCACGACACGCACAAGACAGATAAAAACTATATCCAGTACTTTACTGTCTGTCTGTCTGTCTGTCTGTCTGTCTGTCTACTTTCTCCTTACAATGATCATTGTATGTCATATTAGCTACTTTGCTGATGGCTGTACAATCATCTGAAATACCTCCTAGACACGAGGAACGCTCAACTCAAACACCCAGACCTTTTTTGTGCTGCAGACTTACTTGGATGCGTGCATGACGCTGCACACTGAAAATAGATGATCTACAAGGTCACAACGCAGCACTTTGTGAGCAATGTAGACAGGCTATTATTTTCAGTGTGCAACTAAATATAAAACCCTGAACAACAAGGCCTTTTTAGCCACCATGAACCTACATCAGCATCTGGCATCATGTCTGTCTCTCTCTCTCTCTCTCTCTGCCATAGCACAAATGCTATGGGGCCCATGTCCTGTTTCACACCTCCGTGTTGACACAGGAGAGAGGGGATGAATTAGGGCCAGCAGGTCTCGTCCATTTGCCTAAAAAACACAGACGCACGCACACGCAGGCGCCTTCTCACACCCCAGAGTAGCTCCCTGCAGTACTTCCACTTTGCACCGTGTTAGCTGACCCATCGCACCTTTAACACCTTGCATTCTGTGGTCCATTTGTGCAGCAGCTGTATCTGTGTTCAGGGCAGCACGCTCAGAGGCTCAGGCTGAAACAGACCAATATACACACACACACACACACCGAGCAGGTGTGGTTGGCGTTTCTATAACCGTGGCGGAAGAACAGTTTTTCTGTCTGGATTGAATAGAGAACTCAACATCTGACGTCTGCTTCAGAATTGCCCTAGTTGCGACCGAAAGACGCAGTTAACTATTAAAACCGGCACACCTTGTCTCTCTTTCCCTCTGTAACGCCTCAACTTTGTAGACATTGTGACGTTGCGTGACATCACATCATCAAAGCTCAGACCCTGGATATCTATTTATGGAGATGACTGGATCATCACCTAGATCTCCATATATGGAGCTGACCTCTACATCTGATTCCCAGATGATGCCTTGTTAGGGCGTGTGCTGTGAGACCCCAGACATGCTTACTCGCTATACTCGTTATGTGAACGTCCTATGACGTCTGACATCATACATACAATCCCTTTTATGCCCATAAAAGGGGACAAGGACTGAGAGACAGATAATGGCATGCACGGACGCGTGTCTGGGGTCTCACAGCACACGGTTGGTTCTACAGACAGGGATCTCCATATATGGGCATAAAAGGGATCGTATGTATGATGTCAGACGTCATAGGACGTTCACATAACGAGTATAACGAGTAAGCATGTCTGGGGTCTCACAGCACACGGTTGGTTTTACAGACTCAACTTTTGCACACGGATAGCTCAGATTTTTGCCTATGTTCTTAGCTGCTTCCCCTGCCATTACTTGCACAATGTACAGTTGTATAAAACATTTTTTTTTTTGTAGAACCGATCCAACCAGTATGCCCATATCTCCATATACAGTACATGGATCTCAAGACAGATGGTCAAGACAGATGGCCCTTAGGTGTCTTACTAGTTTAGGTTAGTTTATTAGCATGTTGTGGTATTAAATAGAAACATATCAAAGAAAAAGTTATTGTGCAAGAAAAGGAAGAAGCCAGCAGGCTTATTTGGATACTTTCCTTAATGGAAGAGGTCATTAAATAGCATACCTTGAAAGGTCAGTAAGAACGTTACTTAGAAGTTTACAAGGGGACCTTGCAAGCAGTGCAATAAAGAAAGAGAAAGACAGAAAAAAATTACACATCAGAACTAAATCATATCGACTACTGCCTTATTATGTTTCTTAAATATTGGCAACGACTATATTTGTCTAAAGAGTTCCACAACTGAGGGCCTCTAAATCTTATTAAAAAAATGTTTTTGTCAGAAATAAAACAAAATTGCGAATGTCTTTTGTCTATTAGCCTGTTTTTTAGACTGAAACCTTACACATGTGGCGTTTAATTAAAAGCTATTATTATACAGCAATCAACAAGTGAAGTAGGGGGGGGGTCTCAGCCCAAACCCCTCAACATATCTCAATACACAGGTTTCACCGTAGACTGTTGTGTGTGTGTGACAATGAGACCCATCCATTGATATTGTAATCGAACCAATCAAACTACCAATGCTAATAACTGCTCTGTCGTTAGTTAAACCACAGAACAAACAGAAAGCAGTGCACTTTACACCTTCTACACCTTCCAATGACACTCACTCTCTGTTTCACCCAACAACTAATAGCCAAATACTTATTACCTACTAAGTGGTCATTTATGTTTTAAAGGTATGCTACACTGCAAAGTTCTGAGTGATAAAGTTCTGAGTGTTAGGGGTGAAAACTCTAGGATTTTGCAGCGTGCTTGACTGATCTAATGGGAGAGAAAAAGTACTCGCATTCTTTACTTAAGTAAAAGTAGCAATACTGCAATGTAGAAACACTCTGTTACAATAGAAGTCCGGAATTCAAGTAAAAGTACAAAAGTATTGGTATCAAAATGTAGAAAGTACTCAATCAGAAGGTCCAATTTCACACGTTTTCAAATGTATAAAATATATATTTTTTAAATGTTAAAAAATAAGCTCACAAATCACAATGCGTTGCATCGCTACGCAGTGTGATGCATTGTGAGCTTGTAGATTGGCTATTTTCAAATGGCCGAAATGTATAAGGCTGCTGAAGTGCGTAATGCATGTTTTGTCATAACAATCCAAATTCACAAAGTAACAAGTAACTCAAGTTCTCAAATAATCATCTTTATTTACTGATACACACACACTATGTCCAGACTCCAGAGAAAGTCCTGTAGAGTTCCACTGTACTAGTATTTAGAAAAAAAAATTAAAACCTCTTTCCCCCAGGTGACATTATGTGGGATTACATGAAGCCGCCCGCAGACCTGCATCATTGAGTTGTTATTATTATAAGCTATTTTTCTTGGTAAGACTTGTTTGTGATCCTTACAATTCTCACTACTGTTTTCAGTGAGAGTGAATCGGCAACAGGGAGCATGCAGGCTGCAGTCTGCTTCACCAAGCAGGGGCGTCACAAGGGGGGGTAAAGTGGGACTGAGTTACTAGGGCCCAAGGTGGAGGGGCCTTCATTATTTTATACTTTAATGAATCGTTTATTTCGATGAACAGTAAGACATTACAAGTCAAATTAACTATTGAAAAATAGCAGATATACAAGCTCACAGCGCGGCACCGAGTGCCGCGCTGCGAGCTTGTAGATCTGCTATTTTTGAAAAGTCGTGAAAATGTGTGCAAATCTTTGAATCTATGTATTTTCTAGGCGAACATTTGTAACTCAAATTTGGGGGGTCCCTGGAATGAAATATTTTGAGATGAGGGTCCGTGGCCAAATAAATATCATGTTGGAGGTCCTTCACATGAAAAGGTTTGAGCACCATTGACATAGAAACATAGGTTTTTCAAAAAACCTTAGAAGGGTTTGAAATATTCAAAGACTTGCCCAAATTTTCACGATTTATCAAAAATAGCAGATCTACAAGTATATCTGCTATTTTTCAATAGTTAAAGCACAAAATAATTGTGTGGGGGCCGGGGCCCGCAGTGAATCCTTGTACCCAGGGCCCAGAATTTGGTGCTACACCCCTGCTTCTAAGTAAAGCGATACCCCCCCCCCCCTTCTCACAGCAATGGGAGTGCTGTGTGAAGTTTGCCCCTCCCCTCTCTCCCTGTCTGGATATAAAAGCCCTCCCTCCCTCTGTTTCCACCTCAGAACAAAGTTTAGAGAGTGTGAGAAGTTTCTTCAGGGACCCCGTCCTGTATCACAGGAAAAAAATGGAATAATTTTTTCATTTCGGTTTTCCTCTCGTAGTAATTTTTTATTTATTTAATCTTTTTTTTTTTCTCTCACGTGGATTACACCCATCAGGATTAAAAAGAGGATATTGTGTTTCTACTGAAAGCTATGGTGGCTTACGATGAGCTGGGTAGCTTGGTGCCTATCAAACGGACGCTTCAAGTGATAGACTACCAGAACCAAGCCAATAAAGAGTCAGAGGTGAGAAGACATTTGCTTTTATTGTCATGAATTTATACTTTTGTAATACATGTTTTTTACTTATTGCTTACTTCAAATACTGCTTGCTGGGAGTTGTGTGTGTTCTTGGTATCGGCGTAGACCTGAGCTTGTTCAGGTGATGAAGTCACTTTGTTAACCTTATCAGATTGAGAGTGAATCAGTGACTAGCCCTGCGCTTATCTCACCTGGACACACAGGGTGTGTGGCTATGTTGTGTGTATTTGCATGCACTTTGTGCTAGATTCACCTTTTATGGATGTTACAGCCGTGTTCTTCCTGTCTGATCTAAGTTTCTAGATTAGATCAACTTTATTGACCCATTGGGACATTTAGTTAACGCAGAGTTAATTATTGGAGATAATTGGACTGTTGTATAACTAGAAACAGGAGATTGTTTGCCTGTCCCCTCTGTTGATGCTGCATTTCGGCGAGAATGTCACCCGGCAGGTAGCTCGGCCCCAGGTGGGGATATTGGCAGTAAAGATAAAAATCACCAAAGATTAGCAGGGGGGGCAAACACCCAGCAAACAATGCTCCATCCTTTTAAGTTTTAAAGAGATCAGTCCTCACTGGGGAGTGCTTGATGTAAAGCACAAGAACTCCCATTACAATAGGTTCATGCTAATGTTAAAGAAGTCAGGTTGGACTTCCCCAGGGCCTCGGGGCAAAATGTGGTCTCTAGTCAGGTGTAAATGCTGCCCACACAGCAGCCTAAGAGCATTCCTTTAAGCCTTTACAATGAAAGGGACCGTCTGTCACTGCAGGGCTGCTGGTCCAGGTGTGCTTCCTGTTCGGAGGGTTTACTTTCTACTTCCCCATCTCAGCTGATTTCTTTTTTTAAAAGAACGGATATCATTGAGTCATTTCAGGGAGCTCAGGAGGATGCATCCCTTCCTTCCCCTTTCAAATAATTGTGCGGTTTCATTTCGGAAGAGGTGTCGGAAAGCAGAAGTTCTGATTTGTCAGGACTTCTGGTAAAAAGAGAAGTGAGTCCAATCCTTTGTTTCAGATCAGATGTGCACATTTATGATAAACTCCTCACCTTCCTGCATGAAGTGAGGCCTGGTTGCTCTGTCCCTGGTCTCTATCAGCTCGACTTGTGGTGTAATCAGTGCGTGCAGACACTGCAGAGCACGGCCAGACCCGGGTATTAGCAGACAGCGCGTGCATGGCTTACATCAAAGGAAAAACAGGGGCGCGGGAAGGGAACTTTTCAGGGGCCTCCCTAGACTGTAGAGTTTATGGGAATGTAATCTTGGGGGTTTAGGCTAGGAGTGTTTTATTGCTGGGAGCACACATGTACAGTACATGTGTTGTTGGAAAACGTGATTTGGGTGCTTTGGCTTGTGTGTGTGTGTGTGTGGGGGGGGGTTCGCTTGTTCCACCGTTGACGGCTATCTAAACCAGCAGCACAAATCGCGGATCTGGCTGGTTTCCTGAAGTGAGTGGGACTGAACAGCCCTCGAGGGAGTTCCCTGGACACAAAGTCTGGAATAGAAGCTATTTTCTATCAGTCTGCCTGCAGTGTTGCACTTTCCAGCCGATAGAGTGGTAAACGGGGAGCCTATACAAAGAGTGGGACTAGCGGCCTTTTGTTATTCCAGGGCCGGTCCCCAATGGACAGGAAAGGCACAATGGGCAACACACGTTTCCAATATTGACTTTGGAAGGCCCCCCTCCTCACTCACTTGAAACCCAATTCAGGCTTTTTCCCCTCCACTTTTGTCCAGGGAGTTTAGGCCAAAAAGCTAAACTCACGCTGATGAGCTGCCCATTCAGTCTAGAATCTTTTTCACAGGGCCCTTTTCCTAATGTGGATTCCTTCACTGACCACGATGAGTCTGGTGGTTTGGAAGTGGCCCCTCTCTGTTTATTGGCCCGTCTCGGTTTAGGGGGGGGGGGGGTTGATATATTTCTTTATTTTTTTTTTTGATGGCTGTCTGTCTTTGACCATAATATTCCGGTCCAGTGCGGAGCTACGTGACCACAACCACAGTGGCTTCTAATGCCACACCAGACTTAATGCAGATCTGTTCCACAGCTGTGTCTGCGGGGCCTGAATGGCCACTCTTGTTTCTCAGTTTTGCTGAGCTGAGGCAAAAAAAAAAGAAAAGAAAGAAAGACAAAATCCCGTTCGCCCTGAGTCAGTAGAAAACACAGGCAGCTCTTTAGCACTGCGTCTGCACGGCTCAAATTCAACAAGAAACACATGCACTGCCCCCGCCCCCACAAAAACATCTCCAAAGAAGATAATTACGACTGTGTGGCTGTCTTCTTACTGTCACGTTTTTTGAAGAGGCTCTGTGGCTTGAAATCATTACCTCACATCTGCAGCGCTTTGATTCCCCTGGTCTTGTTGCTGTTGGCAAAGTGCCCAAGCATCTCTCTCTCTCTCTCTCTCCTCGCTCCCAGCCTCGGGGCTCAGTGAAGGGAGGAGGAGTGAGGAGGGGGGTCACCTGGTCCAGGTGTGGTGCTGCTCTCACGCGAGGGCTGCTGCAGGGGCCTGCCTTGACTCGCATGCAAAAAAACACCACTGTTGTTCACCCTCCACACACACACACACACACACACACACACACACACACACACACACACACACACACACACACACACACACACACACACACACACACACACACACACACACACACACACACACACACACAAATATCAACAGTCAGCAGAGCGAGGGGGGACAGATTCACTGTCTGTTTATGGCAGCGTCTCCTTTCCCCACTTCCTGCAGCCGGTGTGTTTGTCTTAGCTGTCACGTGATGACACAGTGCCACACTGTCCCATACCACACACACTGTTCTCACACACACACACACACACACACACACACACACACACACACACACACACACACACACACACACACACACACACACACACACACACACACACACACACACACACACACACACACACACACATTCTGGGAGTTAAAGGGGGCAGTTAAAGAGCAGGGCCACTCAGGAGCCATTTGTCTCACACTGTTTGAGTGATAGAACAGAATCTCTCTCTCTCTCTGAGTTTTGCTGTTGTCAGTCCAGATAGCTGAGTACTGTGAGTAGTGTGTGTGTGGGGTGGGGTGGGGGCGATGTGTTGCATGGCCACTCTCGGACAGCTGAGAGCAGGGTCTGGTGCATTCCTGGCATGCCTCCATGCCCCCTTCCCCAGTAAGTCATCTGTCAGAGAGGGGTCTTTGTGCTCCGTGGGCTCTCCTGGCCCTGGACTCTTTAACATGATGGAGCTGACAGCTGCTAGGGGCTGTCTGCTGCTCCGCCACTCTGTCTGTCTGTCTGTGGGCTCAGCTCAAGAGCAGGGAGTGAGGCCTCCGATACAGATTTATGACTTGAGAATGGCGAGCTTCATCACAAGGGAGTCACAAGGGAGTGCCTGCAACTCTCTGCAGAGTCCTCCTTTGGTGGAAATTCCCTATGGGGTGGCCTGATCAAATCCTTTAGTTTCATGTTCACAGCACAGGAAGTTTAGTGTTACTGTAATTATGTACAGTGTGTGACATGACAAAGCGCCTGACTGACCTCCCGCTGTGACTCTCTCTTCCTCTCCAGGAACCCAGCAACAAGCGTGTCCGTCCTCTCGGCAGGGTGACGACGCTAGCCAACCTCATCTCTCCGGCGAAGAGTGGGGCCGTCAGGCGCTTCGGCCAAACCATCCAGGTGAGCGCCTTTCCTCCTTCATCCTATAGATCGATCGGGGCTCAAAGGGGCGAGGGTTTGGTAACCTCCGGTAACACATAGTCAAGCGTGCATCCTGGGTAACACTGGTTTGTTTTCCCGTTTCTTGTCCCATAGGCCTCTTTCCGGGGCGATGGCAATGGCAAGACGCCGGGCGTGCCCCAGAAGCCTTGCAGCGGCGGCTGCAAGGCCCCTACGCCGCCCAAAAGGAGGAACAGCACGCTGTGGTCCGAGACGCTAGACGTCCACCAGAAGGGAACCTTCTCCACCAAGGAGATTAAGAGGCAGGAGGTGAGAAACAACACAGAGTTAGTGACCTTACAGTCACACTGAAGACTATACTGCACAGTCTGGAGCTAACTGCAGCCAGGGAGAAAAAACTATAACCAAATAGCATTCTAGGCCAGAAATCCAGGCAACAGCACAATATTCTGGTTGTCTGGACAATTTTATTATTAAGCCCAGAGGGCCAGTACAAAGGATTTAATGCACAGCTCTGACGCACTCCCAGCATTTTCTCCCTTTTTCTGCTTCTCCACCTGGGCCAGTAAGCCTTTCAGACTATGTTAGCATTCACATGTCCCCATAGTATTTGCACTAAATGAGCTAAGTGGGGTCAAAAACTCCCTATTTCCCCCGTCTGTGTGAGCCAATGTGGACCTGCAGGTCTCACATAGAGTAGCTGCACTGTGCTCGACTCCTACATGGCAGACATCTCAGCCAACTGTCAGGACCCATAAACACCGTAGCACGCAAATGTAAGCACAGACATGGAGAACAGGGAGGAGGGAGACACTAGAGTCAGGCAATCTCACAGATTTAGTGGTTGACCTCAGCAATTTGGCATCAGCGTTTACTATTTAGTGTAATGGGTACTGAATGTAATATAGAATGTACATCCAGTCCAATCCTTTTTACTGTTTTTATCTAAATGTCTTTCATCTCCTTCCTTCCTCAGGCCATATTTGAGTTGTATCGCGGAGAGCAGGACCTGATTGAAGATCTGCAGCTCGCACGAAAGGTATGTATTTTGCTTTTAATGCTTTCTTTTTTTAAAACCTCCTTGACTCGAGGGGAGTGCATGTAAAGAAAATAAGATTTAATCAGAGGCTGGCAGGCCCTCCACACACTTGAGCCAGAGGTTATAAAAAGAAAGGAATGATACCTCTTGTCTTCCCCCCCCCCCTCCTCTTATCCCTAAAGCGAGCTATTCTTAGCCTCCACACTCACCCCGATCTCCTCCACTCTGTTATCGTTAAAGAATGCAATGCGGGAGGATGGTTATTTAACCGCTTTCCCTCCCAATTCACAGGCGTACCACGACCCGATGCTGAAGCTGTCCATCATGTCCGAGGAGGAGCTGACTCACATCTTTGGCAACCTGGACACCTACATCCCGCTGCACGAGGACCTACTGGCCCAGCTGGCCAAAGCCACCGGCCAGGATGGGACCGTGGGACAGATCGGTCAGATCGTCGTAAGCTGGGTGAGTGCCCTGTCCCACCGCTGACCCCCACCATGACCTCTGTGGTTTCCATGCATTTCAAACAGATTGGTGTTATCAGTGTTTCTCCCACATGGTTTGAACCGAGTGTTAATTCTTACTGTGTTTTTAATGCAGCTGCCCAGGCTGAACGCCTACAGGGACTACTGCAGCAACCAGCTGGCGGCCAAGGCCCTGCTCGACCAGAAGAAACTGGACCGCAGGGTGCAGGACTTCCTGCAGCGCTGCCTGGAGTCACCCTTCAGCAGGAAGCTGGACCTCTGGAGCTTCCTGGATATCCCGCGCTCGCGCCTGGTCAAGTACCCCCTTCTGCTCAAGGAGATCCTGAGACACACGCCTGCGGAGCACGCCGACACAGCCAGCCTGGAGCAAGCGGTGAGTGTAGGACACACACACAGTCAGTCAAAGAGTCATCTCTATGTTCTCCCCGTGGTTGTGGTGGTGTATATGTGGCTAATATGAATGGTTCTGCTTGGTGTTTTTCAGATCACCATCATCCAGGGTGTGCTGTCGGACATCAACATGAAGAAGGGAGAGTCCGAGTGCCAGTACTACATCGAAAAGCTAGAGTACCTGGACGAGAGGCAGAGAGACCCACACATCGACGAGTGCAAGAGCCTGTTGTGTCACGGGGAGCTCCGCAACAAGAGTGGCACGGTAAGGCATGCACATCACATCTAGCAGATGTCACAATAATCTATATTTAGATTCACATTGTTACCATTGGAGATTAAAGTCAGCGCTGTGATTTTAACAACTTTCCTTCCTCCTTCTAGAAGCTGCATGTGTTCCTGTTCAACGAGCTGCTGGTCCTCACGCGGCCTGTGACCAGGAACGAGCGCCAGTGTTTCCAGGTGTACCGGCAGCCCATCCCCGTGCACGACCTGGTTCTGGAGGACCTGCAGGACGGAGACGTGCGAATGGGCGGCTCCTTCAGGGGGGCTTTCAGCAACTCAGACAAAGGTGAGCACCACCCCCAACACAGCTTGAATAGCATTATTAGCCACATTAAGACTGGCATCCCTATTTTGAAAATGGCCGATCTACGAGCTCTCTCTATAATAAGTGATTAATGGATCTCTTCCATGTCCTTCCCTCCTCCACAGCCAAGAACATCTTCCGCGTGCGCTTCCAGGATCCGACCCAGGGCCAGTCGCACACGCTGCAGGTCAACGACATCTTCCACAAGCAGCAGTGGCTCAACTGCCTGCGCAGCGCCATCTCCGTCCACCGGCCGCTCCCCGCTGAGGCCCCTCCCGCGTCGCCTTCGCCCGCCGATGCCCGCTCCAAGCGCCGCCCCTCCTCCGTCTCCGCCATCGTCCACATGGAGGAGGCCGACGAGAACTTCCCGGTCGGCCCGGAGAAGAGCCATTCGGCACCCTGCTCGCCGGCGCAGCGCCTGGACGAGACCCCCAGCCCCGCCTCCTTGTCCCCGTCCTCGCGCTCCTCCTCGTCGTCCTTATCATCGTCCCCGCCGTCACCCTCGTCCTCCCCGTCCCCGCTCTCATCGCCCGTACCGCACAAAACCAAGAAGGAGAAGAGGTCCTTCGGGTCCTTAGGAAAGAGAAAAGAGACTATGGTATAAAGTTCGACCTTAGCGGTGAGAGAAAATGGACTCCCTCAGAACTGACTTCACTTTGTAGATAAACACAAAAAGGGACGATGCGGAGAAGGAGCAGTGGGGTTAGTGGGGGCAGTTATAAGTCTGCCTCGGCTCACTGGGACTTGTATTTATGTGTGTGTGTCTGCGTGTGTATTATTTCAACAGTGTTCCGTGTTACTGTCCTCATCGGCAGCTATTTACCTTACCCCTCCACCCCGGCCCCTGTCCAGTGGACAGGGGCCGGGCTCATACCACAGAGTTGCAGTATTCCACAGAGACGTGCATGGCTTCCCTCTGCTGTAATTAGGGAAGCGGTTCTACTACAGTTAGCCAACATGTGCATACTAGTCCACACATTAATCTGTGTGGTAGTTTGTTGGGAGAAGACGGAGGTCATTCTGTTTACTGTTAATTTGAAGCATTAATTAAGCATTAATGCTACATACATTAAGCATTAATATTGTTTTTGGGGGTAATTAAAGTGTTACATTTTTAATTTTATATTATTTTTAATTAAGAGACATTTTTACCGTAGCTCTTTTTTTTATTCTATTTTCAAACAGCACTGTTTTCTCTTTTTTTTTAGCTTTTAGCTGAAGTTTTTTTTTATTTTTACATTTTTGGGCATTTAGAGGTGAACATTCAAAGAGAATCCACCGAAACAAACTAAAAACTACAAATGTCTTTCTCCCCCAATTTACTGGAGGACGAGTCTTATTTTTGTACATTCCTATAATGACAGACATGACCCAGCTACATTTTGCATTTACTGCAGAGACAGGCATTCATTTAAATGCAATCACTTTTTCTGTCAGAACAAACACATTGCTACAAGTAGCAATTTTGAATCATTTGATATTACAAATGGGGTATTTTGTTTTATTTTCAATGTAAAACAAAAACAACAACTTTTAACTGAGCCATGTTGGTTTAAAAGAAAGCTGACTTCACAATGAAATGGATCACTTTTCAATGTAGCATCTTGCACGGAGCTTTAGTTGGTGACACTGCGTGCGCCTATAGAGGCAGCAGAATGTATGTTTGAGGGGTTTGGAACTATATTGAGGACAAGAAAGTTTGTTAAAATATTCAAGGATGGTCGTTGAATGGAAAAAAGAATATTGTAAGAGGGCTTGAGAGAGAAAGTAGCAAAAAGGTTGATAAAGCTTGTTAATGGAACAGAGTTGGATTGTTGGTGCACGGTGTTGTATCACCACAGTTGATGTAGCGCTGTTGAAGCGGATGTGGTAACTCTACCGTGCTCACAATATGGATGTTTGAGGCACTGGTGAAAAGCCAGTGAGCTAAAATATAATGGATCAAGTATGTAGGGGAGAGGAGATGTTGGGTTTCTTGTATGTGATGGAGAGAAAAGTAAAAGAGTTTGTGTTGTTAAAGCAAAAGAACTGAAGAGGCCAAGAGGGTGATATGACTGCCACGGCCTGTATGTAAAGTGGTGTAATTGAATATTTAAAGAACAATAAAGATCTGTGTAAGATTTACATCTGACCTTCTGCTTTCCTGTGTTTTATTGTTGATGATGTAACAATTTATTGTCCTGATCGATCTGGTATGGGGGATCCAATAAGAACATTGGTTAACAACATATTTAATCTTAGACCTCCTGCTACCTACTCTAGGCCTATGGGTAATGATTAAGTCTGCCATGAGACAAGAGTGAAACGAAAAGAGTCGTTAACGCATGACGACAATAACTCAAGTTTCATTCTTATTATTCAAGTTAAATGTGTCAACTTCTAAATTTCTCAAGAAACCACAGCCACGCCTATTTCCTCAACTGATAACGTATGTTAAAAACTAAAGTCAATATTAATAGAGATACTGTACATCTCTCTACCTTTTCTTTGTTTAAACTTTAAACCATCAACCTTTTCATTAGGAAGACCCAACAAGTGGTTCTTTAGAGACTTTTATTAACACAAAGACTAGTCCAGAGAGCTTGTTGTTTCCATTAATAATACTAATAGTATTAGTGGAGGGGGAGAGGAGTTAAAAGAGAACAAAGGCTTATAGGCAATACTGTGATTAGATGGAGGGTCATTGTTCACAGCCTTCCAAAGAAGATCAAGGGCCTTTTTAGATCAACAAGGATGTGTCTATTAGAGTAAGCATTTATAGCGATGTCTCATAGTGATGATAATTCAAGATGAGTGGACACTGCAGAGAGAGAGAGAGAAAGAGAGAACGATTTCCATTTCAACAGTTACTATAAACACGTTGATGTCAAACACAAAAGTTTATTGGACTGGCCAGATATTCTGCCCATTTCATTTCTGTCTGCGCAGGTCTGCTTGGCAGGACGTAGCTCGGTTTAAGGTTTTATTATGTACTGGCCTCGTGTCTGCTTTTTAGAAGTGAAAGCATTCTCCAACCATTTGCTCATGTCCTCCATATATAGGTTATGTTCCCTTTCTGTAATGAAAGTTGAATATCTAAAACCAAATATGCCAGTAATAATATTACTGGCATATTATGGCTGGGTTTGGGTTTAAAAGGCACGGCAAGGATACTGTATTTCCGTAGCAGACATATTGTACACAAAGGCAAAGTGCTTAGTTTACATATAAGGCGTAAAAAGGCCAAAGAAGGCATTTCAAACAGTTCTGATTAAGCAGTCGAACTACGGTGATTTATTACATTTCATTGTGGTGTGGAAGAAATATGGTTAGTATCATGGTCACTGATCTGTATTATTGTCAGATATCGTGGTCTGTCCGTATGATATAACGTGTCAAGATCATGGCAATATCATGGTCAGTATCATGACAGTATCATGTTAGTATCATGATCAGTATCATGTCAGTTGAATTGAATTGATTGATTACTTAAGGCGAGACACTACAGGTGAATAGGGTAAAAAAAAAAAAACTAATAGCTACAACAATGAAACTTTTCCAGTTGATTACTTACATCAATACTAAGAATTTTTGAATTACAAGTTTTCTGAAATTATATGTTTAGATATGCAAATGAGGCACTATATGCGCTAATAATGCCCAATTTGCATACTTTTCAGGTACATAAATCTGAAGATTGGCTAATGCCAGGTTCAAAACTATTGTTTCCCTTTCTTGACATATTAGAGACAAAACAAATTACAGAGGGGATTTTAGATATCTCTTTTTATCACTCCATAAATCATAAAATAGTGTCAAGTCATAAAAAAACCATTTTCGCCATGTTTTTAGTGATAAAATGTGATGTAAATCAGGCTATGAATGATATATCAACAAACCCCTCTGTAAATATCTTCAGGATATAGATAAGAATAAAACTGGAAGGTTTGGTGTATGTGGGTGCAACTGAAGTGGAGATTTATGTACCTAAGTATGAGGAAAAACACATTTTGGGAAACGGCCTTTAAAGATTGGACACACCCCCATCCTATACAAACCAATTGTAACTTCAAACTCCATTTTAATCATGTTAGATTCATAAAAAACACCTGTCCTCGGTTCTGGTGACTCATAGTGTCCTCCTAATACGTGAGGGGGCCATGTTTCTTTGATTCCTCTTTTATTTATTTTTTATTGTCTATATATCTATATTTTGTAAAATATGTATGAAAACAAATGCTGTTAACTCAGCACTTTCATGTATGAAATGAACATCTATATGTGTATTTTTAACATTAATTTTGCAATTGTTTGAAAGAAGGCATGTTTAGGAAGCAAAATAGTAAAACATCTCATTTTTTTACATTTTGATTTTTTACATGTTTTCACCTGCCATGTCTCCCCTTAAGAGGTTTGTTAATGGTACAGGTAGTACTAGTACTACAGTCAAGGGTTATGCTAACAAAAAGCCTTGAGCTTGTTCCCATTAATAATATATACTAATACTAACTAGAAATACTGTTCCTACGAAACAGTGTGGGCTCGCTCGTGACTATATTCTGCAGCGTGTTAACTGTCATGTGAAGCTTAACCAATACTCCAGCTAACACCACTCCCAGATTTTCCACACCTCAATTACACCTCATTGGCTAAGGGCCCTGCCATTATACTGTCTGCGACGGAACTCACTATGCGATAGAACTCACTATATAAATAATGAAGATAACATAGTGTTCTCGCCTTTCAGGCGAGCCCACAATAATATTAGCGGAGGGGGAGAGGAGGAAAAAGAGAACAAATGTATTAAAACTCAGATAAGCAAATAAGATAGGTGTCAAAAGCAATAAAACACTAAAAACAAGAGTTGGGCAATTCTGAACAGGTGTTTTTCAGGACGGGTCAGAGAGGAGTAACACATAGACATAGAGGACCACAATGGAACTAAGCCTTAGGCGTTTAGTGTGTTTAATCCTCTGTGATATTTTGTCTATATATGTTGTGGAAGTGCTGATGTGCTCTTTCCTTTTATCACCAAATAAAATCCTTCATTCATTCATACATACACTACATATCGGTAAAGAAACAATTCGATTCAATTCATGTAAACATACGTTTACATTGCCAAAACAAGTGTCAAAATAAAATAAAAACTGTTGAAACTCAGTAGCATCAAAAGTTATATTTACATAGAAAGGAGGGGTGGGGGATTTGTATTTCACAGCATTGAGACTGTTAGACTAAACATTAAACAGTGACAGAGGTCAGTGGTTAACGTTTGTTAAGATAAAAAACGTTCCTAAATGATTATTATACTGTTGAGACGGTGAGGAATCCTCTTTTTGTTTTTTTCTGCCTCTTTTAGTGTGTTCTACAAGAATGTAGTGTAATCTTTATGAGCGAAAGAGTTGTCTGCTGGCGTGAAGTGTTTCCAAGCAAGCAAGGAAACACACTAGGCTGAGGTTGACATTATAATGCCATGCATGCAGTCAATTCATTTGAGCAGCTGCTGTTGCGTAACCCATTTCTTTTCTTTATTTAAACTTTCATACAAAAATGTCTAAGTTTATGCAACACACATTATGCAGCTCTTCATCTCTTTTTTCTCTTACTGTAGTTTGGGTATACTATACTGAATTTCTCTTTCTGCCTTGGACAATCTAGAGTATAAAATGTAACATAATAGGCAAAGACGTTTTAACAAGACAGCAGTGAGATCTGAGAAGAACCGGTGCACCAGAAACCTCTTTCGGCCACGTAAGAAGTGGACCACTGACATATAGTGACATAGCCGTAGGGAGATAACTGCACGGAAAGTGACAGCCAAGCAGGTCTCCTTTAAGTAATCTATCCGCACAACACCCTTTAAAACTCATCTCCCTCTTCTATAATGCCCCACATTACTCTCCCTGAAAGCTATCCTTTAGCTATGACTCCTTTCTCTAACCTGGCCTTGTGCATAAGGAGACAAGATATTATGAATCAGTCAATCTAGGCTAAGTGTATGGTCACATACATGTACCAGACAGGTCTGACTCAGTTACACATGCACCCTCTTACCGTAACAAGGATGTGGAAGTGACACCCGCCTTACTTAATAATGGAAGTGTGGAAACACTACCACTGACCAGGCCATATCCACTTCTCCTTCTCCCTCACACTCCCATGTATCAGTGCTCCTGCCTCTATATGGAGCACAATGTCATTGTCTGCCCCTCGACTACAAAGTCCACCGTCAACACTTTACAGTACGTTTACAATGGCAAAGCAAGTGTCAAAATATAATATAAATAGTTTAAGAAAACGGGGAAAGTATGTATATGTGGCGGAGAGAGTCGCAGCCCCAGCCGGAAGCCTCAAAAAGTCTAGTATCTGCCCTCATTCCATAGGGATATCCCTTTGGTGTAATGGTTAAGATATTGGACTTTCACGCGGGAGACCCGGGTTCGAAACCGGGTGGGGAGGTTCGGATCACCTCCGTTACATTGGTGCCGTGACCTGGATCCGGGCTTCCCCGTAGGAGGAGGTCAAAGGGGAGTGAGTGTGGCGGAGAGAGTCGCAGCCCCAGCCTGAAGCCTCAAAAAGTCTAGTATCTGCCCTCATTCCATTGGGATATCACTTTGGTGTAATGGTTAAGATATTGGACTTTCATGCAGGAGACCCGGGTTCGAAACCGGGTGGGGAGGTTCGGATCACCTCCATTACATATATATACAGTTGGAGGGGGTACAGCATTGTGTCAGACATGTTGGCTTAAAGGATAACACAAAAAAGTCCTGGGGAGTTGTTTCCATTGTGGTCCTATGAATTCGATTCATCAACATTTCGGCATAAAAATCACACCAAAATACAATATCATCAACAAATATAAAACACTAAATGTATAAAGTAGAAAAATGCAAAAGAGAAAAAAATGGCAGCAGTGAATTCCATCTCCTGGAAAAGTGAGTTTACACTCCCCACGTGGTCATCTGCCCCTTACAAAGCCCACTGTCAACACATGTAATATATTAGCATGCTGGTCGATTGTGGGTGAGTTTGAATAATTCTATGAAGTAAAGTTCATGCATGGTAAAAAGGCCAAGCAACCCACACTCTAGCAGAGATGACATAAATGGAGGATTGTCTGTGGGAATAACATACAAACATACAGGGTTTTTACAGTGTGCATAGACTCCCAGTGTCTCGACACAAGTCCCTTTAGCACTTGCATGCTTGACGACCTTGCAGGCTAACGCAAAGACTAAAATGTAACTTAGATAGCATGCTCGTGTGTAGACCAGTGGCAAAATAATCATATTTGAACTGGGGACCCTGCCTCCACCCAGATAAGCACTTCCACAGATAAATATTGTGAATTATTTGTCATTTTGGTCAATGTTTGACCATAGTATAGTTGATTACTCAGAACTTACAGACCTCTATATGGGTCCATTTGGTTCCTAACTATCAATCATTTAGCAAAGACCTCTGGGGATCCCTGAACCCCATGTTGAGAACCAGTGCCCTCACACACACACACACACCAATTTATAAATACTTTGATTTTGTGGCCTTATAATCTAATCCTATGTGTGCAATTTAGGTTTTGTGGTGTGACTATTCTCAGACCCCTGGACAGTGTTTGTGGTTGGTGCGGATAGGAGAAACATAGCACCTGTGGCCCCTTTGAGCCAAACATGACCCCCGGTGTGACTATTCTCATGCCAGACCCCTGGACACAGTGTTTTCGCCAAGTTTAGTGTAGATCGGAGCAACGGTGTGCCTCGCATGTCCGGATGTTAGGTTTGGGAAGTCGGAAGGAGAAAAACGCCCGCACACTGTTCATATGCTCCAAAAAACTTACTTTTATTATAGGCAACTGGCTGCAACGTTTCGACTTTACGTCTTCATCAGGCAAAAGTTGTAGTAACAAACAAAGAAACCCCTTATATACAGGACCATTACTTGATTGTAAGGCATAACACCTGGGAGTAGGGTGGTGCTCAAACCACCCTACTCCAATCACAGGGACTGGATACATAGCTCCACCCCTCAAAAAAGTACCTTTACTCAAATACTTAAACAAACTTACATACAGTGTATCAATGCAGTAGTACATGTTATGAACAATAAGATAATTATATACAAAACGTTAAAACCTTTAGTCATGAAAAAAGTTAAAGTTTACAAATAAGGTACAAAAACAACAAGATAATCAAGGTCAGGTTTGGGAAGTCCACAGTGAACAGTCTACCCACCCTCTTGGCAATTTTAATATAGGATAATTATACCCTTAACTTTACTCTTTATACTTATGCTTTATAATATACTCCTGAAAAAATTACTTCTAACTTAGATTTTCAACTGAAAACTGTGACGCATACGACTTTAAATTACCCTTGTGGTAAGTAATATGTTGTTTCTGTCTAATGAGGGGCAGAGGAAACTACTTAAAGGGACTACACCATGAATTTTCATTTTTCCAATTTTTATGTATTTTCTTGGTGTCCCACCAGCAACTTCTATCCTCGCAAAGTCCTATTTCTGACCATTGTGTCTTTCTCAGTTTATGGGCAGATCTATGTTAGCATGTCTCAGAACGGTCCTGATTGTGAAATGTCAGATTTGTGATGTCACAAGGCCTGAGAAGGAGGCAGGAGGAGCTGGGAGAGGGTTGGGGAGGGGTGGGCAGGCCTGAGAAGGAGGCAGGAGGAGCTGGGAGAGGGTTGGGGATGGGTGGGCAGGCCTGCTGAGCAGGAGGTGGGGAGGAGTGTGGGGCCAAAACTGGCTCAATAGCGCAGTCCTCCCACTCAGGACAAGGTGGTACTGCAGCTGAAAATGCTCTGAAAGCCAGGCAGAAATGACAGGGGCTCTGTATTCAGGAGTGGTAATTTAGCCTCAAACCTTTTCAAAAACGTTTTTGGGACACAAACAGTGTTATATAAATTATTTTTAAATGCATGGTGTAGGACCTTTAAGTCCACACACCCCAACAAAAAGAAAACGCAAGAAGCTAAGACAAACTAAATCTGCCCAACAATCCAGTGCTGGGGGGCAACAGAGGTGACAGGTGACATGGTGACAGGTGACATGAATGTTTATGTCAAAACAGAGTCGGGTCGACCTGTCCTGACAAAAAGAGCATCCAAGGAAAGACAGGGTGTGTGCACTCATCACTCAGACACTGTCAAAAGGACCTGTCAACTCAATGTACTAGTGCTCTGAGACGAATATCGCTTTAGTCTCTGGGATTTCCTTTCGCCTCAGGAGATGACAACACGAGAGAAAAGAAAAGAGAAGCAACTTGAGAGACAACTTATGATAGGCCGGAAAATATATTCACCAACATTTCCATTGATGCAGAAAAAAATAAAACATATATTTTTTTCTTCTTTTTTATATTAACCACTTGAACCCAAGTGTCCATATTCTGAGAACGTTAGCCAAAAATAGCAGATCTACAAGCTCACAACGCTGCGAGGCATAGTGAGCTTCTAGATCGGCTTTTTTCAGCAAAGAGGTTTGGTGTAGAGGGGAAAAAGAGCACACCAAGTCCAGAGTGAAAGGTCAAGTTTATACTGCGGTTCAAGTGGTTAAATATCTGAAAACACAAATTGACATGAATCCAAAATACACTGAACTATATGGTATATATTGTGGGGGTCCCTGCATCATCTCTCTCTCAGCTAAGGGGTCCTTGGCCTGAAAATGTTGAAGACCCCTGGTCTATACCCATCGCTAGGGTCCACTTTTCTTAAGAGTAGGGAGACCACTTTCAACCACTGCAGATGTGCTAGTTATAGGGCTAACATACACTACCATACAGATACGTTCAAATAGAACGGATTGAGTCAAATTCAAATCTACATGTACATTGGACATGGTAGTGACTCTGTATTAAGTCACCCTCCTTGTGAACCAGCATTTCCCATAATAAAGAGCTGTGCTCATTTTGATTCAGCTCTTATTCACTCATTTAACCTCTGATGACCTTTGACCACACAATTGACCAGTTTAACCCTTTTTGTGACGAAACAAAGCATATTAAGTTTAACTGACATCAATGATGTAAATGTTATCTTTTGTACATTTTCAGATAAAAAACCCAACTTATTATTATTTTGTCTTTATATTGCCTAATTGACAATTCTTAAGTCAGTAGGCTAACACCAAGCCATTAAGACGTCTTGTCCTCTTGTTTGACACGCCGGAAACCCTGAGCTTCTGTATTTAATATTTTTGTATATTTAAGGTATTATGCTAAATTTGTTTTAAATTAAATACAAAGGAAATTCCAGAGACCTGTAAGTATTTACAACCTTGTTTCTACAACACAGCCTACTTTGTAATTTGCAAATTGGCCTGTTAGCTATAGCTAAAAGCTCTGACCTGGTCTTAAAACAGGGCAGACTATCTCATCTGAAACGTAAAACAATTGTTCAATTGGTTCTGATGTTCAAAGAGAGAGAGAGAAAAACAAATCCTCCTCCAAAATATTTTTCCATGTCGGGAGCGGCGACATTCAGGTTATATAGCCTCTCTCTCTTAGCTATTCAGCTTTTCATTTCCTCCTGAAGAGGCCTGTGGCTTGAGGGATAAAAACACTCAGTCATGGAGCCAAACAGCTCTGCTCAGGCTGAACTGTGAGTTTTTCTTGGAAGGCTGCACGCAATGCCGAGCCTTCCCCTCTTTCTTTCATGTTGTTATTAGTTTGTCGATGTAAGCAATCAATCCTTGTGCTGCACCGGGATTGGACGAGATACAACAGAAGTGCTGTGAGGACTAGGGATGGGACGATACGCGATATTATCGTTTATCGTGATAAAAAACACTCACGATAATCGTATCGTGGAGATTTAATTTATCGTGATATCGTCCTCCGTCATGCACTGGAATCAGTTCACCTTTTATTTGCTGAGCTGCATATCCAGTACCACTTAAACCCTCTATTGGTAAAAAGTACTTATATTATACCTACTTGATACAGTCTTTTTCTCACTCTCTATCAAATGTCTTAGCCAAAAAATAGCCGATCTACAAGCTGTTGTGAGCTTGTAGATCTGCTATTTTTTGGCAAATCATGTTCCGCCCCAGGATGATGATTTTTTATTATCGCGATAATATCATAAATCGCAATTTATTTTGTCACAATAATCGTGATATGAAATGTTCATACCGTCCCATCCCTAGTGAGGACACACTGGGACACATCATGCATGTTTTTTACTTGGCTCATTTTTCAGCAAGGCTCAGAGAAAAGGCACAAGTTAATTTGAGAATTTGTCTTGGTGTTTATTTGGCTTTCCTCCTTTCCGCCATGGACGGTCAAGAAGACTGTCCAGAGCAAATATGGCGTCTTGGCATCTGCTCTCTCGGATATGAGTTGTGTCTGGGTGAACATTTTGTTTCTATGTCTGGTGTTTACTGTTCTCTTCCCTGCCCAAAGCCTCCAAAGCACATTAACAGACTGCTGAAAACACAGTCTCATATCTGACCTGTTACATTGTGTAACCAAGGACAGGCTCAGCAGATATGAAATGAGCTCTATAATGAGCAGGGGTGTCACACCAAATTCTGGGCCCTGGGTACAAGGATTCACGGGGGGGGGGGGGGCCCCGATGAATGTTAACTATTGAAAAATAGCAGATATACAAGCTCACAGCGCGGCACCGAGTGCCGCGCTGTGATCTGCTATTTTTGAAAAATCGTGAAAATGTGTGCAAGAAACCTATATGTTTCCATGTCTGTTTTGCTCAAACTTTTTCATGTGAAGGACCCCCAAAATGATACAGTATGTATTTGGCCACGGACCCCCCATCTCAAAATATTTAGTTCCAGGGGACCACCCCCAGAAGCAAAAATAGCAGATCTACAAGCTCACAGCGTGGCACTCGGTGCCACGCTGTGAGCTTGTATATCTGCTATTTGTCAATAGCTAAAGTTACTAGGGCCCCTCCATCTTGGGCCCTAGTAACTCAGTCCCACTCCCCCCCCCCCTTGTGACACCCCTGATAATGAGTGTACAATGCCATGATAAATTATCCCAGCAAAAGAAACAAATCTCCTCCATGCTGTTTTGGAAGTGCATGTACCCTTCTTATGATGACATGGCTTAATTTATCAAACCTCTGCTTTGTGTTTACGGCAGCAGGGAGGGAGGCGTGTACTGATACTCTAAACGCATCATGTTAACGCAGGAGGTATGCCCAAATATGAGTATATGCCCATATATAGGCAGTATATGCCCATATACTTATGACATCAGGGATCTCCATATGTGGACATAAAAGGGACAATTAAGGACTGACATATACCGAGATATTCATACATGGGCATGTCAGTCAGATCGGCAGTGGAGCGTTAGAAGGAATTCTCCTTAGCGCTATGTCACTAACCATCCGTTGCGCCCGCAGAAAGCCTACGCACCCTCTCGTCTGGTCCAAAATGAACAAATACAGGTATACTCACCAAAACGAAGACAGCTTTTGGGAGTTGAAAGCTTACTAGTGGAAGCACTCTGAGCCCCCCACCTCATGTCTAAAATACACTTTTTGTCCAGAAAAGAAAATATTTCAGCGGAAACTTTACCTACTCCACAGCGCCCTCTACAGATCGTGTCAATAGAAATGTCCATTTACCAGATTTTCACCTTCCAGTGAAATATTTTCTTTTCTGGACAAAAAGTGTATTTTAGACGTGAGGTGGGGGGCTCAGTGTGCTTCCACTAAGGAAAGTAGGCTTTCAACTCCCAAAAGCCGTCTTTGTTTTGGTGAGTAACAAAACTGTATTCGTTATATTTGGACCAGACGAGAGGGTGTGCAGGCTTTCAGGAGTGTTAAGGAGAACTCCTTCTAATGCTATGGACCAGAGCTAAGGGCCACACAGCGGCCCAAACCTCTAGTTGTCTAGTAGAACAAATGGCCAGTCCAAATGTTGTGTGTAACAATCAGGGCAATTCATTGCGACCGTAGGTCGCATTTACTACCAAAACCTTCACCGGCTGTCTGTGAGTGAGTGAGTGAGTCAGTCAGTCCGTCACACTTTTGCCCTGCTCATATCTCCACAACCGTTGCCCCCATCCATGCCAAATTTTGCACACACACTCCTTGACTGCCAAACTACAACCTCCAAGGACCCCCGGAGCCCCAGGGACCCCCAGGTCCCTGGGGGACCCCCAGATGTAAAAAATGACCAAATGTGCTCACACGTCACACGTCACACTTTTTCCCTGCTTATATCTCCGCACCCGTTGACCCGATCCATGCCAGATTTTACACACACACTCCTTGCCTGCCAAACTACAACCTCCAAGGACCCCCGGAGCCCCAGGGACCAAAAAAAGACCAAATGTGCAAAAATGACCAAATGACCACCCCAACGGGGCTGCTCACGGGGAATTCCCGGGGACCACCGACTCCTGGTGCTCCAGAACGGATGCAAAAGTGGTGGCGCCCCCAGTGGAGGACCCCCTGCCACTGCAGCGCACATAAAATGCCGTAACTCGGGCTAGGAGCGTCCGGGAGAGCCGGGGCTGGTACCTATTCGTCCGCCAAGGCAACGCGGAGACCCCACCCCTCATTTCTCACATGGCCCTATTCTAGCACCACCTTCAGGCCGATTTTTAAAACACATTTTTGGACACTGCTCCTACAGTTTTTGCCCTAAAATCACGAATATCACTACACAGCATGTCTACACTCATGTCATCAACATGGATCAGGAAGATTTTGGAAAAACACATTTTTGCCCTATTTGTGGAGATAAGCCACCTACGGTCGCTTATCTCCCGATTAGGGAGTCTTACTGGTTGCAGATTTCTGTTGAAAGACGGCGTCGGATCAGGACGTCTTGGCAGGAGTTAATAACGGTTGTTTGGGTTTCAAGGTGAGGATAAAACCTGTTTACAATAGGCCTTGGTGTTATGTAAGTCATCCATCTCAAAGAACATTGTGTATACATACTATATGTACATACAGTATATATGGTTGTGTGCGTGTGTGCGTGTGTTTGCGCGCGCGTGCGTGTGTGTGTGTGTGCGCGCGTGTGTGTTTGTGTTCCCTTGCCTAGTATGAGTTTCTGTGCCAGTTTGAGTGTGTGTGCGTGCGTGCAAATGTAAGAAAGCTCATGTGTACATAAGATGAGGCCTATTAGAACACAGCTTCATAAAAGAGGGATTTGAAATGTGATTTATCTCTGTTTCAGTATGGGTGTTGAAGCACTGTTTTGGCATGAAAAACCCATTTGTCCCCCTTTGCCCCGTCAGTATATTTTTGTTCAAACTAAGCAGAGTGTCAAGTGATTTTTTTCCACATTTAACAAAAAGAAAATGGAAACCCAGTCTAGTGAAACAGCAAATAGACAGACCAAACATTAGAGGGCAGATTATTCAACTCTGTAATAATTAACTGGATTCCCAAGGCCTTCACTAAATATCTTACTTGTGGGTGAAAATAGCCACTCCACTCTACAAGCTTGTAACACTCTATATCAGGGGTCTTCAACATTTTCAGGCCAAGGACCCCTTAGTTGAGAGAGAGATGAAGCAGGGAACCTCACAACCTTATCGTAGATTCCGTATAGTTTCTTTGTTTGACAGGACAATCGTCAGTGTATTTTGGATTCATGTGAATTTATGTTTTCAGATATTTAACCACTTGAACCGTCAATACTTATAAACCTGACCTTTCACTCTGTACTTAGTCTGCTCTTTCTCCCCTCTACACCAAAGATCTTTGCCAAAAATAGCCGATCTACAAGCTGCGAGGCGTTGTGAGCTTGTAGATCTGCTATTTTTGGCTTCTCAGAATATGGACACAAGGGTGGTTAACACATCTACTGCCTTTTAATCTGAAGGGATGCTTGGTGCCTTGGTGCCGTGCCGTTTCCTCCGTAGGCTGCCGCTATTATTTTGAAGGGCCGGAAGGGGGTTGTTTTTGTTTTTTTGGATTATAACTTGACGGCAACGATTACGTCATCTAGTCACATGACAGTGTGGGTCCAGAAGGGAAACATGGCTGCGCCCAGCCGAGTCTATTGTTTATAGTATACAGACCACCCTTTGTATAAAAATGTCTCTTTTGAGTAAATGAAGTATCTTTATGGGCCTCTCAATGGATTTACTATGGAGGACGTTCACTTCGCGTGCACGCCTGATGTGCGTTGTAAACAAATCGCGGACATTACCGATGCGGGCGGGAGCGGAGCGACGTACAGTAAGTAATTATACCTTTACAGTAAGATTCACAATCTTCACCGTCAACGGCACCATGATTTTAACCCTTTCAATGACGGTGAGGATTGTCAACGGCAGCAGAACTGTTAATATAAAAAAGGAGAAAAAAAACTTTCTATCACTCAAAGATTTGGAGGACCCCCTGTGGTAACTCTGAGGACCCCCTGTTGAAGACCCATGCTTTATACTGCAGATTGTCGTCTGTTTTCTCTGAATTCCCCCCCCCCCTTCCCCCCAGAAAAGGGACGACTCAAGGGTTATTTTTTACACGTGTTTCCTAAACCCACCAGGATTGAGTTAAGACCCGCCTCGCGGAAACGCCCCTCTGAATAATCTTAAGTATGAAAGTGTGTATGAAAGTTAGTGCTGCTCGCTCAAGTGCAAAGCAATACTGTACCACCTACTACCTAGTCTACCTACCGATCCATTACAATGCTGTGTATACACAGCATAATACGCCCAAATCCATGTCCAAACTATAACAATTTAACTGTTAATCAGTAAGAGTTTTTATTTTGAGCACGGTAGTGACAAATTAATAGCTTTCTCAGTAGCCTACGTTTTTCTCTAGTTACAAAGTTTTCCCTTTTTTAGCACAGTTTATTTTGAGCGCTGTAGTGACAAATTAATAGCTGTGGATTGTGCAAATGCAGGCTTTTCTCAGTACAAGTTTTAAGATTGTCTTCGTGCCTTTACTAGGTCTGACTTTATCCACCCTCGATGTGTCCGGCAAGGATTTCAGCCACTCCTGGAAGTCCTCACATTTCTGTGAGGCGGGTCTTAACTCAAGCCTGGTGGGTTTAGGAAACACGCTTTTTTTTACATGTCATGGGAATATCCTAGCGTTCCGCAGACCCCACAGATCCATATCTTGATGGTTTGACCAGGGAGGAAATCCATGAGACTGCATACACCTCAGAGGCCTTTCCTCCGAGCTGTGTGGTCCCCCCCCCCCCCCCCCCCCCCCCCCCCCCACACACACACAGACACACAAAAAGCACAAGGATCTGGTACAAAAACATGGACTGATCATCATAATTACAAGCTAAGTTGAAGACTGATCCCTTCCTCTGATCCCTTTTCTCAGCTGCTGGTTTGTCCAAACTGGTGTCAGAGGTTTAGGGAGGGTGGTAGGCTACCGGAGCCATGGGGCGTCACAAGGAGGGGGGGGAGCGGGACTGAGTTACTAGGGCCCAAGGTGGAGGGGCCTTAATGATTTTATACTATTGAAAAATAGCAGATCTACAAGCTTGCAGCGCGGCACTCGGTGCCGCTCTGTGAGCTTGTAGATCTGCTATTTTTCAATAGTTAAAGCACAAATAGTTAAACCCCCTCCCCCTATGGAGAACATTCATGGGGGGCCCGCAGTGAATCCTTGTACCCAGGGGGCCCCAGAATTTGGTGCGACACCCCTGACCGGAGCTACCAGATGAATGTGAAGCCGGTGATTGATAACACTCTTGATAACCAAGCAGTTACGGAAATGACTGACTTTAGTTAAAAGTGTAAACAAAATAAACTCTAATACATTTAACTGGAACCCAGAGAAAAAAGTTCTACCCATCCAAACGGGAGAGGAAAGTGTATTATAGTAGTAGTCTCTTCTAGAACAGGGGTATTGGACTGGACGGTAAAAAACCACTGTGCTAAAAAAGAGGTGTTATAAATGGTGGTCTTATAAATAGTGATCCTAGCCCTGAAACATGATGGTTGTGTACTATATAATGTCAGTGATCCCAATACGATGTTTCACCATATCCTACTTTAATACCATTTTCAGTGGTGGAAAAAGTACTAAAATTAATCTTTTACTCATTTCAGTAAGTATCAATTTATTAAAAGCGACGTTTCGGTCATTAGACCTTCCTCAAGAGCTTGAGGAAGGTCTAACGACCGAAGCGTCGCTTTTAATAAATTGATACTTGGAACCTGCAAGTGGCAGTGTGCGGGTGCATTTCTTCACTGAAATCCACTCATTCGACTACTTTGTGACCTACGCACCTGCTTGAGAGGAACTACTGGTTTGTGCGACAGTCTTCTCTTAAAAAGTATCAATACTGCAATGTACTGTAGAAATACTACAAGTAAAAGTCCTGAATTCAACATTTAATTGAGTGAAAGTACAAAAGTATTGGTCTAAAAATGTAAAGTACCAAAAGTAGAAGGTATCACATGTTTTAAAATGTATAATATATAGTCTTTTTTTTAAATAGCAGATCTACGTACGCTTTGTGAGCTTGTAGATCGACTATTTTCAAATGGCTAAAATGTATCGGGCTGAAGTAGTTAATCTATGTTTCATAATGATGATCAGGATGGGGAACTCTGGCAATCTCAGTTGGAAGTGGAACTGTTACCCCCAGCGACCCGATTCCGGATAAGCGGTTGAAGATGGATGTAAGATAAGTTTTGAATATTAGTTCAAAACATATTTTACATTTCTTACATTTGATGGACATTTGATGGCATAGTATGGGAAAAAAGCTGGAAATCAATGATGACTATTAAGCTCTTAATATACTTTGATGCACACATGGTGTCACTTGTAGATTTTAGTGAAAGTATTTTTTGGCAAGATCATTAGTGTAAAATATCAATTGCAAAGTTTCAACGAAATAGAGATGACTGCTACCTTAAATAGTATTGTTGTGGTGAGGTGGGTGGTGTGGTCCTTCAGGATTGTTTGAAATACGATATGCCAAAACGGTCCAGAGCTCAAATAAAGTTGAAAACCACTGGGTTGGTAACTGACTATACAGGCTTATTGTTCTGCAGTAAGCCTGCGTGGCCCCATTCTCCACCCACCGGCTTTTACAAGTCAACTTGACTTCTATGTCTGCTTACACTGCCTCAGCTCAGCTGTGTATACAGACGTTAAGTGTTACCATAGTTTGAATATTAAGTTCAAACAAAAACGCAGGTCAACTCGATTTCACACAAAAATGTGATTAAGTGAGATTTCTGACCATGTTTAGGAGGTAGAGCGCCCGCCTGGGAAATGAAAGGTTCCCGGTTCAATCCCTGTTTTTTTCCCGGCATCGCTCTCCGAAGTAACTAACTCCTCCCGATGAGCAGACTGACATCGCTGTCCGACTCCGCCCGTCGGTTGAGTGAATACGTGGAGCCTACATTAGCGGTTCCCAAACTTTTTTGTCTCAGGGCACCCCATAAATATTTGTTTTAATACGGGGCATCCCTACATTATAATTTTCACTCCCAGCACCTTATATTTATAGCATATCGTCGTTGTCGGGTGGAAACCTTGTATGTCCAAAGCCGTTCGTTTTGTATTTATCATCTATAAAATGTACTAAACTAGTGAAAACAGCCGATCTACAAGCACACAACGCTGTGTGCTTGTAGATCGGCTGTTTTCACAAGTTTTGTGCGAAAGTCTTGTATGATGAAGCACGGCAAAAGACGTACACATTTGAAACTTGGAGATACGAGGTTTCTGCCCGACAGTGACGAAATCTTAGTGATTATGTTGCGAGGAAAACGTTGAGATAATAGCCATTTTGGTTAGAACGTACTGAAAATAACTTTGTACTTCCAAGTTTAAAATTATACTAAATATTTTTTCAAGTGTCCAAATACATTCCAAATATTATCAAATGATCTCGCGGCACCCCAGGGTGCCCCGTCACCCACTTTGAAAACCCCTGGCCTACATTGTGAATCGCTTTGAATGTTGTAGAATGACAAAGGCACTTTTACCATTCCTAAAATATTGTATCTCATCCTTTGTGTGAGAACGTTCTGAACTTTGCGTTAGGCCTCATAACTTGTTTGACAGTGGAGATGGATGGGGGGGGTAATGGTATATCAAACGCGCGGCTGTGTCTAACCATGGGGTCATCTGTGACGAGGCGTACCTCATCCCTGTACTCCCATCTTTTCAGAGTCGCCGCTGTCAGGGCAATGAGGTGTGAGAATGTCTTATGCAACGAAGGTTCCACAGCGGCGCTCCATTCTCCCACATCAAAGTGAGGCAGTTATAGTCTACCCTAATACTATGTTCCCCTCCCTGCTGACCACAGTTCCACACTTAAGATTTACAGTATTGTCTTTGAACCCCCCACAATCATCACCATACGCATGCATGCACTCGCGAGCGCGCGCACACACACACACACACACACACACACACACACACACGCATGCATGCGCTAGGGCATTAACGACTTGTGATTTTTGCAAGTCGACTTGACTCGGTAAAAAGTTGAGTTGAAGTCGACTTTATCGTTTGATGACGTCATCACATCACACACGACCCCCCAATTATTTTGGGGGGTCCCCAGATGATTAACTTAAATGTGCAACATTGTTTTCTCACTCAACTGTAAACAAAGTATATAGAGGGTATCTTCACATTTCTAAAGTGCCAATTTAATGACTTTTTAATATATATATATTATATATATTTCAAATATATAGAGGCAGAAATTGTGAAAATAGCCGATCTATGCGAGGCGTTGTGAGCATGTAGATCTGCTATTTTCACAATAGAACCGTGTTATACCAAATGTAACGCCTCAATTCTTAGTGCTCGTCAGGGTGGGGGTCCCCAGCTAAAATATGATTATTCTGGGGGTCACGGCCTGCAAAGGTTGAAACCACTGTAATTTTAAATAGAATACAAAGGATTTCTTTTTTACTTCGACTTTCTCTGGTTGGAGTCGACTTGTCGACTTTTTTGTTAATACCCTAGCACCCATGCACACACCCATGCATTCACACACCCATGCATTCACACACCCATGCATTCACACACACACACACACACACACACACACACACACACACACACACACACACACACACACACACACACACACACACACCTAATCCCGTCGGAGTACTCTTATCTCTCTTGTCTTCGCTCTGCTGTTGTCCACTCATGCTTTATCTTTTGAGTCATACCTAGCCTAGTGTCAGCCCAGTTCTCTTCCGGAGTTGACATGGCTTTTGATGTCAGTGTCATTTGCTTTGAAATTGCTTTCACACCATTAATCCAGTCCAAATTAGTCTGTCAAATAGAATGCTCTTCCCTCCATGAAAGCCCCCCTCCATAAGTCATGCTCCTGGCCTTTCCTTCCCTTCCCTTCTCTTCTCTTCTCTTCTTTTTTATCTTTAGTTATGCAGGGGAAGTTCACTGAGAACAAATTGATCTTTTTCAGGAACGGCCTGCTTCACAAAACAACATAATACTTCCTAAGGTTAATATGAGCATAGGCATAGGGATACCACACGAACAAACAACATCAACTTGTGGCGAGCATTTCCCCCTTGAAAAAAAGATAAATAAGATATTATAGATGTTTTTATTTTACAATTTTAGATGTAGAAGAGGGCAGTTTTAATGTATACAAGGCATATAACGCTTATTAGCCTTTTAACAAAAGAGCCAAACGTGACCTGGTCATCTAGTCTGCCTTTAGCTGAACTCATATTTAATGTCAGTATCATTCATGTTGAAACTGCTTTTTACTCTCCTCGTGGCTTCCTAAACACTAGGGTGTTAAATTAAAAGGTTTATCTGCTGAAGCAAACCGATTCCAACGTTAGTCTTATTTGCGAGTTACTCCAGATGAGAGCGCTAGCCAAATGTCTAAAATGGTCATGTTAAGATACCACATTAGCTCTGAGAGGAATGATTGGGGAAATTAAGTTGACAGATTTTTTTTCTCCTCAGACGCCTCTCACGTCAGTGAAGCAGCAATCAGCCTTTGATGTCACTTGTGATTTATTTATCCAGCATTATCCCAGGCCTGTCAACCGTGTAGTGCTGGGAAACGACAGTCACTCGCATGCTCAAGTAGTTCTTCAGGGTGTGGATTGTGAATTGGTGCGTAATTGGCAGTAATTATGGCAGCAGTTGCCTTGTATAAGCAGCATTTACATAAAGTTGAAGCACATGCCATTATAGAAATTTGGAAGCGCACATCAGCCTCCAGATATGAACTATTTCGTCATGTTCGTAAATGCAGGCAATGTACTGTATTTATTACATCTTAATTGTTGCCTAAAACTGAACTAAAACTATTATCTGTCAAACAGAGCATACACTTATAGATGACCTCTGGGACTATAAGCCATAAATTACATGGCCATTCGTGACAGAAATGTTGGTTTCACAGCCCAGAGGCCCGGCTAGCAATGCAGCTGTACAGGTTGTGAGGTACAGGTACAGTAGTCGTTTAAGAGGTGGAGGCTGAATTCTCTGCTGAGAAAAATGGATGGCATTTTGTTTGTTTTGTTGTATCGGTATGCAGATGCCTTTCTCTACCTGCTTTTTCTTCTCACTTGTCACAATCATTTTAGCTTACGCTGTTGATGTTTTTTGCCGTACTCGGAGGGAGATATTCAGGAAAAGTTGGGGAGAGGGGAGCTCGGGTGGCGCAGGGGTACAATTCCTGATTTCCTGCCCACGACCACATAGTCTACTCTAGGGGTTTGAATCGTCCACGGTGCATTAGGTTCCAATGATCACAATTGGCCAAGTTTGTGGGAGGGAATCCGGGCAGGGAGAGAGTGACTTCTACAGGTTGATCAGAGGCCTGTTCAGCTACATGTTCTGCAGTGTTAGTTTGAAGTTACAATGGGTTTGTATAGGAAGGGGGCGTGTCTGATAAAATCAATATAAAATACCGGTATATAAATACTGAATCAAGCACCTTAAAAACTGTCTGGGGATATGATTATGAAAATGATGTAAAATGTTGACCCTGTGAATAATTGTGCATGTGACAAACTGCAAATAAAAATTAAGTACAAAAAAAAAACTGTCTGGGGTGTTCACAATAAAGCCTGAGTAGACGTAGATGTAGATGAAATGACCCAAACCTTTTTTGAAAGTGAAATATCCCTTTAAGTAAGTAGTGCAGATACTTTTGTACTTTACTCAAATGAAACTCTATTTCTACATTGTGGTTTTGACACTTTTACTTAAGTAAAACATGTGAGCACTCCAACACTGTTAGTAATACCAGTAAGACTCCCTAATCGGGAGTATAAGCGACCGTCACGTCGCATACACAAACTTTAGAAGGCAATATCGTAGCCAAACAGGAGGGATTATAGGAAACGGGACAGATCCATGTTGATGACATGACTTTAGATATACTGTGTACCGCTTTGCGTGATTTTAGGCCAAAATCTGTAGGAGCAGTGTCCAAAAATGTCTTTTGCAAAAATTGGCCTGATGGTGGCACTAGAGGATGGCCATGTGAGAAATGGGGGGTGGAGGTTGTGGTTTGGCAGCCAAGGAGTGTGTGTGCAAAGTTTGGCATGGATGGGGGGCAACGGTGGCAGAGATATGAGTAGGGCAAAAGTGTGACGTGACAGACAGACAGACTGACAGACTGACTGATGGACAGACTGACAGCCGGTGGAGTTTTGATAGTAACTGCGACCTAACGGTCGCAATAAACATGGTACCTAATGCCTCCCTGCTTGGCATTCAGCATCAATGGTTGGTTTGGACTGTAATGTCCTCATTTGTATATATTAGTATAAAAAAACTCCTGTTTTCTTTTTGCTTATTATGTCACACGTCAGCGGGTGTAGAGTATGTGTGTCTCAGGGCGTGTTGGGAGCGGTGTGGGGGACGGAGAGGCCTAATTACAGATTCACACTCACAGGGATTCTTGGTCAGCAGCTCAGTGTGGGTGTGGATGTGGGAGCGCCATTTGTGCTCACCACAGTGGTCCACAGGGTGGGGTGGCGTGGGGTGGGGGACACTCAGTGGTGGAAAAAGTACTAAATTCTTTATTATTTTTACTTAAGTAAAAGTATCAATACAACAATATAGAAATACTCAATATATATAGAAATATATAGAAATTCAAAATGTACTTGAGTAAAAGTACAAAAGTATTGGTATCAAAATGTACTTAAAGTACCAAAAGTAGAAGGTATTAATCATGCAGAATGTCCCATTTCAGAAGTTTTCATTTCAAATGTATAAAATGTACTAAAGTCTTTTGAAAATAGACGATCTACAAGCTTACAGCGCCTCGCGATGCGACGTGTTGTGAGCTTGTAAATTGTCTATTTTCAAATAGCCAAAGTTTAACAGGGCTTAAGTGGTGTATATTTTGTAATAATAATTAAAATCTACAAAGTAATTGGTGGTCCAAAGCAATACGTGGTTCTCAACCTATTCTGGATCAGGGCTCCCACTTGAAAATCTTGAAAGTGTCCATGGCCCACCCATCTTTCTGACCACTAAACACACCGTTTCAAGTGGTCGGATGGGTGGGCCGCGTACATTTTCAGATGTTTATTTTAAGATCTGCTATTTTCAAACAGTCAATGTAAAGTGGTCAAACCCTAGTTGCTTCTTTTGGGCTTGTTTTCATAGACATCCCGCTTGTTTCTCTTGCAAGATCTGGCAACACTGCTGATGACCTGCTTTACACCTGCAGCCTACTAGGTAGGAAGTGACTAGATATTGAATGAATCAGCAGAAAAGGGCAATGGCACTGCACTGGAAGAGGGCCAAGAATAAGGTAAATAAAGTGTGATGGCTACATTATCTGTGTGGTGTTAAACCGTGCCACGCGATGCCTGAGTCATACGCTGCTGACACCTGCCTACGAGTGTCACAACGCTGTCCCTCTCCTCCGCCTCGCTACTTAAAACACTGGCACTCGAATTGGCTTATCAACCTAACAAAAGACACAATGTTTTTCTTTTTTCCTCCGCTTACACAGCTCAGCACTCTTGTCACAGCTCGAGGGGTGTGTGAGCCAACCAGCTCTCATGTTGTGGATAAACCAGATAGGGAAGGAGGGGTGTTTTCCCTTCCTTGGTTCTCACGACGGTCATATCCAGAGAGGAGGGGGAGATTAGCTTACAGCAACATCCAACTGTCTCACAGTGGAGGAGGGAGTGGAGGATATAGTGTGACCAGCTGTGGATCAGCTGTACTCATCAATCACTGCTCAACTGCTGGCAGCTTGTTCAATTGGCTGCAGAACAATGGAGAGCGAACTGACAACCCCATGAATGTAGGCCACAGCACAAAGCCAAGGAAATGGCTACTATATTATTAACAGCCGGGGAAATGCAAAATTACCCCCTGTTTGAACGTCCCTATATGGCTAGATCAGTGATTCTAAAACCTTTTTCAAGGAACCTCGGTTATTGCGACCGTAGGTCGCACATCCTGTCTGTCTGTCTGTCCGACGTGTCTGTCCGTCCGTCCGTCCGTCCGTCCGTCCGTAACGCGTCAATGTCTATAGCTGACATGTTCTGACATCACAATGTTGACTGTCAAGACTGCTGACTATCATCACCTGGATATCACCATCGACACTGACCTCTAAGACATTAAGCTAGGGTGGCCATTCGTCCGGATTTACGCCGGACAGTCCGGTTTTTGACCGTGCTGTCCTCCGCCCAGCGCAGCCTCTGGCCGGACACCTAATTGTCCGGCTTTCAGAGGGATTTAGGTTTAGGCTACAGTGCATGTTTGCTTAATGGTTACATTTACATATCTCCGCAAATCTCCCATTTAGCAGATATAAAAGCTCACAGCGCGACACCGCACCGCAGCTTGTCGCGTGCTATGTGTGTGTATTTCGTTTACACACAGCAAGCACAAGTTGCAAGTTTTACTGTTACTCACACCAAACGCTACAATCGCTCCTCCCACGCTCGTGGATAAAACCGACGGCGAGTAGTTGTTAGAAAGCTTAAGGTTAAGTAGTTGTAGAAGATGAACTGCAGCTCAGATTTGCCCAAAAGACGCCGAAACGAAACGTCATTTAGCCAACATGGAGCAAGGTAAATTCGTTAAAAAAGAAGCGCAGAATTCACGAGTATCATGCACTTTGCAGCACTGTGTGTAACGGCTTGATGTCAGCAAAGGAAAGATGCATGCTTTGACTGACAGGCAATATGTTCTGCAGCTATAGGTTTTCCTCTAGTCTCTAGTAACAAATACAGCTGAGCTATCTAGAGCCCCTTTTCGACTGCAGTTTTAGCACCACACCACACCACACCACACCACACCACACCACACTACACCACACCACACCGCACCACATAAAAATATCTACATTTTAGGTCATAGTAGGCCTACCCATATGTCCACAGGTCTCCCCTTCTCTTCCCCTCTCTCTGTTTTATTATTTCTGATGCCAGTCATGTGGAATAGATTTCAAATGGGAAAATATAACTCAAGAATAATTGCAAAAAAGATACAGTGTACTGTAGGCCCATCATAAAATAAAATAATTCATGAGGGGTCTTTGGGTGCATAAATAAAGGAGGTTGGCTACCCAGTCTTAGTTTAAACCACTTTAAACCTATTTTACACAATATTTGTAAATAGCCGATCTACAAGCTATGAACTTGATTTTTTTTTCTTTTTTTTAATCAAAAAGTGTACAAATTTGGAATAATATGTGGGTCCCTGGCTGGCACAAAATATTTTGAGAAGGGGGTCCGTGACTACATATCAATTTGGTGGACCCATACGGCGCTCCCCGGAAAAGTGTCCTCCTTTCTGGGGTCCTGCTGGTGGCCACCCTACACTAAGCCCATATCTGGGAATGCCCATATGGATATACAGGTATTGTGTTAGTCTAACCAGTGTGGTTGCGCGACACTTGCAAATTAATTCCGTCCTTGACCCTTTTATGCCCATAAATGGAGATCCCTGATGTCATCAATAATAAGCCCATATCTGGGATTGCCCATATATTAAGCCCATATTTGGCAATGCCCATATTTGGCAATGCCCATACATGGACGCTCCATATATGGCCAAGACAGAATTCATTTGCAAATCAAGACTGATGACTATCATCACCTGGATCTCCATCAAACCCTGGATATGGAGACGACTGGATCATCACTTAGATCTCCACAGTCAATACCTCTTCATCTGACCTCATACTGACTCCATATATGGATATAGCTGACCTGTTCTGACCAGACCCGTAGAATGGAGAGAGTTATGACACTTACGTCGACTCCCATTGTAAGCGTGGAAAGCTATGGAAGTAGCTAGCTTAGCCTAGCTTACTGGAGCCTGTTCTCATTCTTAGCGAGCCTTTGCTGCTCTTCAGCCCCGTCCGCCCCCATTATAACCGAGGCATTTTCACTCGCTGGTAAGTAGACTAAATCACGTCTTTTTCCCCCTTTTAATAATGTTGCCTACCTTGGAGAGGCCTGTGAATGAGTTAAAAGCGGGAAAAAGACGTGATTTAGTCTACTTACCAGCGAGTGAAAATGCCTCGGTTATAACGGAGGCGGACGGGGCTGAAGAGCAGCAGAGGCTCGCTAAGAATGAGAACAGGCTCCATGCGACGCCACTTCCGCTCTGCGGCGAGATCAAAGCGCGACGCCACTCTCTTCTAAACCACACTGGTTCTGGTTCTGACATCACAGTGATGACTCGACCAGCTCGGGCATAAGGGTATACATGCCAAAGTGTCCATGTGCATGCACCAATGTGCATGCACCCATGTGCACGCACCCATGTGCGCGTTCTCGCCCTTTAGGGCGAGGTCGCTTCTCGTCCTTGGGGTGTCTTATAGGACAGTCAACCTTTTCAGGCCGTGTCAACCTTTTCAGGCAAGTGAGCTTGTAGATCTGTAATTCTCTGTAATGTTTGCCACTTTCTTATAATATTTGTGAATTTGGCCAATGTTTGACTAGTTTTCATAATAGTTTGTTGGTTACTTTTGATGCACTAATGGTCTTTTTCTTTTCTTTCCTTTTTTTTGTCATTAAAAAGGTCTTAAAAGTCAGTAAATTGACATTTCACTGTCATCTGGGGAACCCCCCACCCCCCTAAAAAATAAATCCTACGAGGGGGATCCTGACCCTCAAGTTAAGAACTTTAGGCCACTGTCTGACCCCCATTTCTTTGATACCATGTTTACAGCGTGGCTCGATCTGCAGGAGGCCAGACCGTCTACAAGAGGGTCTGTCTGTGTGCCAGTGTATCCACTCCGGAGATCTTGCGAACAGCTTGACCGATCAGCACCACATTTCTTGTGCACACTGCCAGCAGTCTACGTAAATACCTACTCATTACATTTTATACTTTTTGAAATAATTATCTTATAATGGACGTCAATGGGGCTCTGATCGGGGTGAAACCATGAACCACTGTCTTAGATGACCACATAAGATACACATGACTCTTTTTTTATCATGGGACTCCAATCAACACAGTAAAATCCTCTGTTAATCTAAACTCTGAGAAAGGACCTTTAATGTTGCATTTGGTTCCATTTGTACACTCTACAGACCCACAAGTGTCCATTTTGGTTCCAAACTATCAATCATTTAGCTGTGGACCCCTTGGAACAACCTCATGGACCCCCTGGGGGTCCGACGGTCACCAGACCCCATGGTCAGAACCACGTCCACTAATGTAGTGTACAGTAGCTTGGCTAACGTTCTGATGGGATGCTGCCCATGGTCAGCTTTTTTCCACAACCCCCCCACCCCTGAAACTATTTGGGATATATAACGTTGCCAATTCTTCTTTTTCTCCACTTATATAGTGGAAACTGAGAGGAAACGAGCGACGACCACCTCTTTAAAATTGAAGACAATAAAATTCAACAGCCATGACCTCATGTAATGACCCTTTAATGAAAAGCAAAATAGTGCTTAACTAAGCAGTCTGTGAGAGCAACGCAAACCTTGGGACACTCGTTGCTATGGGTTTAATTCTTTTCTTTTTTTTAATGAGACTTCTCCTGGGTCCTGTGAAAATAGTTTACCCCCACTGGACAGTGAATTAATGGCTCCATGCTGCTGGTTGGCTGGATGGAGAGGTCATCATAATTACGCTGATGAGGAGCTCACATGATGCTCGTTTACCTGGGTATGTTTCCATTTTACTTTTTGCCCTTTGGCTGGGATCGCATCTGAGCTCCTCGTTAAATACCTGCATTATGGTATTCTGCTAATTGTCTGTGACATTTTGAACTGGGAGCTGGTGGCATGACCGCGCATTGGATCTGGTTTACCTATTACCTGTTCCAGGATGTGGTGGGCATGTATGCCTTATAAACGCACCAGGGATGCTCAGGCTAGGATAACATTAAAGTCCCAGACCTGAAGGCAATTTGAGCCCTGGAACGGTTATATAACAAACTAGTAGTAGAAGCAGAGTCTCCACCAGGTATGTTATTGTGGCCTCCTGGTGGCGCTATAATAGGCCAATGTGAGAAGGGTGCCATGTCTTCTTCGGCCTTTAACGGCAATGTGAGGCATTTTGTTCCAAAAAATTGTTTGGCAAAAGTCAACCTGCTGGTTGCGCTATAACAGGCCAATATGAAAGAAAGAGTGGCATTTGTTCCTTGACCTAGTGGCAATGTGCGTGCAGAATTTCTCTGTAATCACTAATCACAAGCTGCGTTCATGATTTAAGTCATTTTTACCAATCCTGCAAACTTTGGAAGCCAATGTTTGCCAATTTGGATGGAATATGAAATATATGACAGATCTGTCTTGATCACATGACTATAGATGTTACTCTTTAAAACATGAGTTGGGATGCAGAGTAGAAGGACTCCGATCTGTATGAAAAATATATAGAGGCTGGTAGCTCACCGTGTTTGTTTGCGCTCTATGTAATCCAGAGTTTGTGGGTTTGAATCCCAATCTGGTCTTTATGCTGAAGCTTTACTTGAAAGGCTTCCCACAGACAGTCAGGCACTAAGTTGAGTGAGAGTTGTGTGGGGGAGGCGGGGGGCAGAGACAGCACAATGCATTGCGGATGGAAGTCTAGTGGTTTGAAGTCTAGTGAGAGTCCTGTGGTTGCACAGAGCACCATCCAACAAGCACACAACACGCACTAGACTTCAAACCACTAGACTTCCATCTGGAATGCATTGTGCTGTCTCTGCCCCCCGCCTCCCCCACACAACTCTCACACAACTTAGTGCGTTCCAGTGTGAGTGCAGCCAAAGACCAACATCCATATAAAAGTGTCCGGAAAATCTATTGGCATGGCTAAGGTAGTGATGGCGGAGCGGATAGAGTGTTATCACCTTAGTGCTTGCTGTGTACGGCCTGCAGGTTCAAGACTTATATCACCACTAGGGCTGACCCCCAAAAAATCGAATATTCGAAGCTTCGTTCGATGGCACGGTATTCGAATTTGAAAAAGAAATTTGAATAATCGTCCGCGGCCGTTTGTCCTTTGGGGGGCCGCGTGCCTTAGCTTGCGATGCAGTCACACATTTCGGTGGCAAACCAATGTCGGTGTAACATCCATGTATGCGGTTGCTGTCTTCCAAGTTCCACCACACGCACGCTGACAGACACACAAGCGTGTTCTTCAACAGGAAACAAACAGCGAAAATTGGATTTTACAAAACGGACCCTGTCAGCGTCGATCCCGTTTTAAAGAGGAAAAAAAGAGCTTAAAACCAACGCTAGCCTAGGGTTACGTCGTGGTGGTGTTGATGTCAGCTTTCGGTTGATGAGTGGAACGTTAAAACAGACACACTGCAGTGCAATTATTTACTATAAAATCTACTATTACATTTGCGTGTACAGTACACCTTGGGACTTGGGAGTTAATCTGTTATATAGGGCTCTTGAGTCACGCTGCTGCTGTTTGCTGTTGCAGCCGCAGTGTGTTAGCCTACATTACAGACGTGATGTGATTATGTCAATCCTACTGTACTGCAAAAACACTTTTCTTTAATATAGAAAACATTCGTATCATAGCCTATTCTTCTTCTTCTTCCTCGTTGTATTGTTGTATTTATTGAAAATCGGGAGCTTTATTATGAGGAAAAAACTGGTGTGTTTTCCCTTTTAAAATTGGGTAAAATCGCGCATTTCTAACCGATGTAACGATGTAACCGATAAACTTTTGCTCCCGACACCCTCCCAGTCAATCAACCAAGGTACTAGCTGTGTGCAGGCCACAAGTTCAAGCCTCATACCACCACACACTACCTGGGAGAGCCTGCGGGGGGATTCTCCCCCCTGTTGGTTCTGGACAATAAAACATGGTGGTTATGAAAACAAAATCCATGTCCAGCTGATCTTTTACACAAAACTAGAGAGAGAGAGAGAGAGAGAGAGAGAGAGAGAGAGAGAGAGAGAGAGAGAGAGAGAGAGAGAGCGAGAGAGAGAGAGAGAGAGACTAAACAAGAGGTGGAGAGAAAGGAAGGAGTGGAGGGGTGACAGAGGAAAGGGTGGGGTGAGAGAGATCTCAAAGTATACTGAGTTCTTAGCGTTATAGCATAGTGTCATAGAATAGGATAGTTCATAGTGTCATAGTTTAGTCAGTTCCATAGTGTCATAATTTATTGAGATACATAGATGCAGACACTTTTATCTAACTATAGACTTTAATAGACAATTTAGTACATAAATAGCTGCAATACTTTGAATAGTTAATAGACACTTTTAGTACATACATCGTACATACATTCAATTACTACACTTATACATACCATCAACCCCCCCCCCCCCCCTCTCTCTCTCCTCCCCCGTCAACATTCTGCAAATGCAATCAGCAGGACACCGCAGGGAATTGAACCTCATCTTTTGCTTCTTGACTTATTTACAGGTTGAAGACACACTTAACTATTAGACTTTTATAATAATTAAATATTACACTTTTATAAAGACACTTATGCCTATGCTTAAACTATTAGAAAGACACTTAACTATTGGACTTTTATAAAGACACACTGAAGTATTGTACTTTTATAATGACACGCTGAAGTATTGTACTTTTAGATGCTAAACTATATAATTTGTGATTTGTCAGGATTGTTTCATTCTGAAGGAGTTAATGCTATTTTATTGTATTTTTTCACAATTTCACCAAAATCTCACGCTGCGTTCATGATTTGCGGCATTTATTCACCATTGACATTTATTGACCAATCCTGCAAACTTTGGAAGCCAATCTTAGCCAATCAGGAAGGAATATGAAAAATCAGACAAATCCATGTCGATCACATGACTGTAGAGACTGTGTACCGATTTGTGTGATTTTTGGACAAAATCTGTAGGAGTAATGGCCAAAAGTTACTTTAGCAGAAACCGGCCTCCTGGTGGCGCTAGAACAGGCCCATGTGAAAAATGTGGGGCAGAGGTTCTGGATTGGCATCCAAGGCACCTGGTTCGAATGATATCAACGCACTTAATGCGAAATATTCACGTGCTTTCAGACTCTTCAATGCAGAAAGTATCCAGGATACTTGGATATCCAGTATCCAATATCTCACCAATGCAGAGATATTAGTAGTAAAATGTCGACATCTAGTGGTCAACCTCAGAGGAGCGCAAAAATAAAACCTGAGGTGAATCCCAGCCTCGAACCAGATGCCAAGTATGCTCTGTTCCCCGGTGTAACGCTCCACGCCACAGACCCCGACGGAGCGGCGCGGTATTGGGCGCCGATGACCATTAGCTCAGTCAGTAGAGCACGGATGCAACAAACCCACGGTTTGGGTTCGATTCCCCTGAGGGGAATAATATTCAAGGCGAGAGATATCGGCGCATGCGTACTTCAAAGTGCACGGAGAACAGGATACCGTGGATACTCCTCCGTGGATACCCAGTGCATACTCTCTGCATTCAAACGTCTGAGAAATGGTGAAAAAGTCGGATTGAATGCGAAGAGAGCAGTCGAAGCCGGTGTCCAAGGAGTATGTGTGCACAGTTTGGCAGCGACCGGGCCAACGGTTTCGGAGATTAGCTGGTAACAGACGGACGGACAGACGCACACACGGACAGACACACGGGCGGACAGATGGAGGTGAAAACATACTCTCCACATGCCTTTTGGCTGGTGGAGACAATAAGCATGCGCATGTAGTGCAATAGTGCATCTTCATTTAATTTGTTTCTTCAACAGCAGATACATAAGGTAGCTACTGTGTGGTGGCCAATCAATGGGTTTTGTAATAATTGAGCTGTTTGAGGTAATTTAATTTCCCAGACACATTGATATGTCCTTCCATAAGGAAACTTTGTAAGTTCTCCAAATACATTTAGCTTGGATTTACCGGTATAACATTGTACTGAATTTTTGCAATTAATTTTGTGATTTCAAGATTTCTTTGAGTACATCAGTTTTTTTTCCCTTGATTAAATTGCAAATCTAAGGTGGAAAAATAGTCCATGGGCCATACGAGATGTCTGTATCCGAAAGGTGGCAAAAGTTACCATGCATTTTTCATGATTCTGAATCCATTGCAAGCATCTGTTTTGCTCGAAAAACATTCCTTGGGCTAAAAATGGCCCACAAGACTATGGTTTAGTGATGAAAAGTGATGAGTCATCACTTTTTCACACTTTAGTGGGGGCCGTTTTAGCCCAAGGAATGTTTTTCGTGCAAAACAGATGCTTGCATGGGATTCAGAATCATGAAAAACCCCTAATTTAACCCCTCATATGCTACTTAAAGCAGATTAATGTTTTGCCTTTTTCCCCCCTGTATAAGTTAATGGGACACCAACTCTAGCGGCTGATAACACCAATTTAGCTGCGTCTCAGAAAGGGTTATCATACCAAAATATAATCTACAGATATAGAGCTTTTCAAAAATGCATGGTAACCTTTGCCACCTTTTGGATACCAACATCTCGTATGGCCCATAGACTAAAAGGCAAAAGGTGTCTGGTCTGGCCTCAACTCACCCCATGCACCTCTAACCTGGTCACAGGATGCCCTATATATACTTCAGTGAAAACAGGAGGGCCTGGACGTTTACCTTGTGCTTACTTACATCATCTCCTCCTTTGTCACTTGCAAGAGACGGTGCATGGAATAGAGTCATCAGAGAGGTGTACATGCTGGGAGACAAAGGGGACATTGTCAACAGCCGTCCCAGAAACACCGCTCGACACAAAAAGAGGCTTATGCGGGCTCAGGGCCAGGGAGCCCTAAATCCCAGGCCAAGACAAAACATGAGCCAGGTGTGGAAGCGCAGCTTTGCTACCACACTGACTTCTTGTGGCAGCTCTAGTCTAAACCTCCGACACAACAAAATCGAGTGTCGGTTTTGACCCTGAAAGTGTGCAAAGTTTGACGCTTTCACACGTTATAGAGAGTTGGCAGGGGCTTTGAACTTTGAGCTGGCGTTATAGTCAGCATCTGGTAAAGCTGAAGGCAAACAATAACTGCGGGTCAGGCAGGCTTGGATGTCGAGCGGGTCCCGCACGCATTCACCTTCCAAACACAACCAAAATAGACAAACAAACAAGCTCACAGCACGTTGTGCGCTTGTACATCTGCTATTTTTGGTGTGCGACAGTAGATCAGGCTTAATAATTCAACTTTGCTGCCTCAAGTAGATGCCACTCACAGTAGATACCAGTAGATAGAAGTTCCTTCTACCGCCCCAGCCTCCTCCTGCAGCAGCATTTAGGTCTTCACTGTGCAAGCATTTTCACTCAGTGCAGGTTCACATGCCCAAAACTGTTACTTTTCAGGATTCAAATTCAAAAAGAGCAAAAGTAGCAGATCTACAAGCTCAAAACGAGCTTGCTACGTTTGATGCTTTTGTTTGATGCTGTAGCATGATCAAGTAGGGCATTAATTTACGAAAAAACACAAACAGAAACACAACAAAATATTGAGATGCCAGCTTGGTGGTCCGGGTACACTAGGCTGCAATGCCAGCCTGACGTGTTGCGGGTTCAAATCCCGTTCCAGACGACCTTTACTGCGTGTCACTTATATGTCTCTTTCCCAATTTTCCTGTCAGTCTATGTCCTATCAAAAATACATCTAGAGGTTTCTGCCCGACAGCAACAATATGTATATTATCATGTTGTTAATATCTGTGTATATCTCTTTAGGCTGTACTAACTGTAGTAACTGTAACTGACCCCTGCTATGCTCGCCTCTGTGAAGCTTCAAGCAGAGATGCGGACACCGCCAGGGGTCTGCTGGGTAATAAAGGGCAAAGTGCTGTCTCTCTGTCTGTTTGTGTAGGCGAGAGGAGTGCCTGTTGGCAAGCAGTGTCTCTCACCGGCACAGGCAGTGTGGGTCATCGTGCACACAAGGTGCTGCTGTTGAGTGCTTAAGGTGCGCTGTTAAAAAAAAGGGAGTGAAGAGCCAACCCACCGGTGAGTAATCTCATGGTGGAGGATGATAACCAGGTGGCAACCAAGAGGCTCACACGCAACACTACACATGATTGAGAGACACATGACACCAGTGCAGGGGTGACGCACCACATTCTGGGCCCTGGGTACTTTAACTATTGAAAAATAGCAGATATGCAAGCTCACAGCGCGGCACCAGTTGAAGTGCTGCAAGCTTGTAGATCTGCTATTTTTGAAAAATTGTGAAAGTTTGTGCAAAGGTTTTTTGAAAAACTATGTTTCTATGTCAGTGGTGCTCAAACCTTTTCATGTAAAGGACCCCCAAAATGATATGTATTTGGCCACAGACCCCATCTCAAAATATTTAGTTCCAGAGACCCCCAGAAGAAAACATTTAGTTACAAATGTCCGCTTAAAAAATACATATATTCAAAGATTTGCACACATTTTCATGACTTTTCAAAAATAGCAGATCTACAAGCTCACAGCGCGGCACTCGGTGCCACGAGTGCCGTACTGCTACCTGAAGATGACCTCCTGTTCATGTTGGAGTCTTCTAATGCCTGCATGGCCGTGTTGACGGACAACAGAAGTGCAGACGGCCGTCTAGTGTTCAATGCTGGGTCGACTTCACTTCTGAGAAAGTGCATGCTCCATTGCTCCATATGGGAGCTTTTCTCAGAAATGTATAAACAATGCAAACCCTGCCTCTCTGTCGCCTTTCGCTGTCCAAAAGGTATCACCCGGAAAGTCCCCAACATACAATGGAGAGTTGACACAGCCTATGCATCGCTGAAGCATGACCACAAGTTGCAGATTGCCATGATATACAGTAGGACGGAAATACACTAGGCCCGAATTCTATTAGTTTTCCAGCTGTTGGGAAAGAACAATGTACTTCTTGCTTTCACCTACGTACAATTAATTTTCCAAGAGCAACAGTAAGATTGGGAGGACAAGCTATTTTATTTGTGTGAATAATGACTCACTGATGAAAGAGAGAGAGAGAGAGAGAGAGAGAGAGAGAGAGAGAGAGAGAGAGAGAGAGAGAGAGAGAGAGAGAGAGGGAACATGACATACCTCCATATTACTAACCTCTCATGACAATACCTCCATATTACATTACCTTTTTTGAGAGTATCTTATGGATACTCTGCTTTACATTGTACTTTTGACTCCACTACATTTCTAGGAAGGGAAAACATTATGAATTAACCACTTAAGCCCCATCTCAAATATAGAGAACATTAACTTTCTTTACTTATATCATTTTAAAAGCATCTTTTTCTTTTCTCTAACTCAAGTACAAATTTAACAGAGCAACTTTCACTTTTGCCCACCACTGCTGCGCACACACATGAAACATGTTACACTTTTTTACACTCTCAGAGTTAAATGACCACTGAATTTCACAGTGCACTCAGAAAACAACACACAGGGGCCATCAACCAAATGGACACTTATATGGGTAAGGGTATGTAACTCCGAGAGTGCATGTACACATGGAAGGGTCCATTTGTTCACTCTCAGATTTAAAATAACATTGTAGATTGGGGTCCCAGAGATTAAAAAAAAAAACGTGGACGAATGGTTATCAAACTGGTGGTCTTTGAAATGAAAAGATTGAGAATTACGGTTTAGTTTGGATCCTAGCACTGTGTGTGTGTGTGCGTGTGCATGTGCGAGTGTGCGCGCGCGTGCGTGCGTGTGTGTGTGTGTATGTGTGTGTCTCCGGAAGTCAGCTGTGCCTACTGCTACGTCAGCCCTTGACAGACATGGACAAATACTTTCTTATTATGGCATTCTGTCATTGTCGCTTTAATGTTCAAAGCCAATTTTCCGGGTGTCATGTGTCTGAAAACCGGTTCATGGAAGCCGATTTGCCTGTTAGAGAAGCTCGTGTCTCGGCGAACAATGGGCCTTTTTGTGTGGCTCGCCTCGCCATGTGAGTTAAGACATTTATCGCTGATAATGAGTGTGTTGTTGAATTGTGGCGAGGGCTTGCAGCACTGAAAAGACTGAATGAATAACAATGAGGCTCCAATAGAAGCCACTGGAGGCCAAAAGCTGGACGCGGTCACGTGCAGTGTTGGGCAGTAACGAGTTACTTTTAATATATTACTGTAATATTAATATTTGACCCAGTAACGAGTACTTGACCAAGAACAGTAATATTATTACACATTACTACTGTATGTAAAACATAGTAGCATACATATTACGCAGGTTTTGTTGGCTGCCATTTGAAAACATTTCGTTTAGAAGGTCAAGAGAGATTGCTGCTTTATTTTTGTCTGATTTGTGACTCATTATCATTATTCCAAAATTGATTCAGTTCTAAACGGGCATGGCTAAACAGATTGTGTTGTCTCTTTTTTTTACGGGGGCAAAAGTAATATGTAATATAATATATTACTCTTGATTCCAAGTAATGAGCAATATGATAATATTACCTTTTTTAAGGAGTAATTCAGTTGTAGATCGGTTAATTTGGTGTAGAGGGTCTAGTATAGACTCCTGGGGTTCAATGAAAAGGCAAGTGACTGCAAGTGAAAATATTCCAAGTCTGTCTTTCTCTGTAAGTTAGTACAAGCGAGCATGCTTGTGGTTAGTTAGCCTTGGATCAAGACTATCATAGAGTAATTTTCATCAAGTCTGACTTTTACTTTATCATATAGCCTATATGCAAATGTGATTGATCCTGTGTGCTGTGTGCATCCTAGTATGACAAAGCTGAGGCCTAGGTGGGTGGGTTTTATTTTAATTTTATTCAGAGTGGTTGACATTAACTATCAAAACCACTTAACACAATCGATTGTGTCCCGGCATTTATACAGCAGGCTACATTAGCGTTTTTACAATAAATGTTTTTAATTTCAATACTACATTATCACTAAAATCGTATTGCTTTCTTTGCCAATTATTTGGGCACCCATATGCAATCATCCTCACGACCCACCAGTGGGCCCAGGCCCACAGGTTGGGCAATGACACAGAACATATAAACCCACGCCACTGAATGTCCAGACAGCTGCCACTGTCCTCCTCCGACTCTACTGTCACTTTACTGTCATCTGGGGTCGGACCTCCCCTCTCGGGGGTCCCAACCCACAGATTGAGAACCACTGGTCTATACGACACAACTTTCCCCTCCATGTGCCTTGATGAGCAGAGCCCTGTGCGAGGCCGCTTCTCCCATTTCACTTGTAAACGTCCCCCGGTGGGTGGGGTGAGGAGGGGTGGAGGGGTAATAAGGCGACCTCCAGTCCAAAGCGCTGGGAGTGTAATAATACCCCCAGCCAGAGCCCAGAGCTCCTTGATCCTCGGGCCAGTCAGACAGGAAGTGCTTTAATCAGAGCTTCCTGTATGGCTCGGTGCGATCGGGCTTGTTTTGTCTGAGAGTCTTAGAGGTTTAATGCACGGAGCAGCTGTTGGCGTCCGAAGGCCCCGCGGCCACAGCTGGAGGCTTAGGGGACAAAGACCCACAATGTAGTGCCGAGAATGAGGGAGAAGGAGAGAGTGGTGCGGGGGCAGAGAGAGACAGCCACAGATTAGTGACTAAAAGGATGTTTGTTTACACTTGAAGACATAGTTGTTGAACACATGCTAGACATTTTTTTTTCTATCCTACCTATGGGGTCCAGAGAACTGAGTTTAGTCCTCATTTCAGGGATGTCTTAGCTAATTGGCTCTCTTTGCAGGCACACAAATAAAATAAATAGGAATACAAATCTTAAATATTAGCAAAGCAGAAGTATAAGCAGTCAAACTTTGACAACACAGTGATGCAATAACTCACATGTTTTATTTAAGAAACATATCAATTTAGGTCAAAATGTACTAAGTACAAATGTATTGGCATCGAAATATACCAAAGTTGTGCAGAATATCCCATTTCATAAGTTCAAAGCTCTGACATCACGCTCTGCCTTGATGTCCCTTTTATGCCCATATGGAGATCGCTGATGCCATCACGAGTCACACTTGCAAATTAATTACGTTCTTGTTGTTTTATGCCTATATATGGAGATCCCTGTCCCGATGTCATCAATATTTAGCGCATATCTGGGAATGCCTATATCTGGTAATGCCCATATATGGGCATGTTCTGACATCACATTGTTGACTATCATGCTCTGACACCACTGTGACTCAGACTCATCAGAAGGGACGTGATAGACGTCGTGGGATTTTCACATAACGAATAACTGAGTAGGCATTTTTGGGGTCTCACAGCATATCTCCATGGATCTCCATATATGGTACCAGGGGTCTCCATATTTGGGTAACTGGTCCGATATATATCACTGGCCAGATGGCCAAGACATGGGCGAGGTCGCTTGTCGCCCTGAGGCGTCTTACTAGTATAATTGTAGCGGAGCAAAAGCACAATATTTCCCTATGAGATGTAGTGGAGTAGAAGAAAAATAATAGAAATGTGTAAATACTGAAGAAAGTACGCTACAACAAGGCCGTTTTCTAACCTTGACGTGTGCAGACAGAGTACATTACAATGTATCTACAGTATGAAATAAACAAAGCAACAGCATTTGAGTTTTAATGTGACTGTTATGCGTCTCCATAATGCCCCTCAAGCGCCCCGTAAACAAGCCGCTTATGTAACCGTTGTATAACAGTGGCGTTTATCTCCGTTGACAGACTTAATTAAAGTTTGTGGTGGGAGTGGGGATTAGCTGTAGAGCGTTGTTGTCATACGTCTAGGTTTATTTAAACCCCGGCGCGCTGACTCAGACCCAGGAGAACGCGACTATGTACTCCCTCAACAGACAGACAAAGTGGGTATGATGCTGTGTATACTGTAGGTCTACAAGCGGATTAAGGTGACAAGTATCTCTGTTCCTAGTTTCACGAGGTAATGAAAGTAGCCTATTTTCATTTAGAAAACACATACACAGTCTCTCACACACACACACACGCGCACGCACGCACGCACGTACGCACGTCGCACGCACGCACGCACGCCTCAGGTCTTAATGGTTTGAGGTTGTTGCTTGTAGAAAATAAAGTGTTTTTTTTTTCATATCATTCTTTGTTTAGTTATTTGGGCTGCCATTGTTTGCGGCCTCCAAGTTGTCAAAACCGAGGTTTTTACACTCTTGACACCAAAATCAGTGGTTCCCAAACGATTTAGTTTGTGACCCAAAAGAGATAAATAAATGTAGGAAACAAAAAACAAAAAAAAGGGACCCACAAATGGTGCAACTTGGCTGCCCCGACCAGTGCCAATAAGGTGAACGTGGCCCGGGTAACCCCTGCTAGACTTTCACTCACTAGGATGGCTGACTCACGTGGGCAGATGGATCATTTGGTATTCCCTCCGAGGACAAGACAGTGTCTACAGCCCAGGAAGCTCTGTGTCTGCATATCTGTCTGCCAAGCTCATCTGGTGACACTTAACTGTCAACCTCACGCGAACACGAGTCAGTCTGTTGTGTGTCGTCAGCGAGCGTATGAGACCATGTCTGTACGTGTAAGTCACTCGGGACGCGAATGCCTCCCCGGAGCGAGGCGTTACAGTATATGTATATCCCATGTACGCTATAGCTCGTTCCAGCTTGCAGCATGAGTAATTCCTCAAGGCTTTCTAATAGCAAGCAAAACCAGGCCTTGCGACTATACTTTCGTTTGAGACTGTGCTGTCAGAGAGAACGCCTGATGTGTGTCTTCTTAACTGCAGCCTTCCATATTGTAATTTGTTGTGCTATTTACTGCTTTTGTTGCCCATGTGGTGTCTGTGGTTAAAGATGATTGACTCTCCCTCCCTGGAAGACTGGAGAGTAGACTGTTCTATAGCCACAAGTGACATCAATTTTAGATGGTTGCGAAATAGGATGGGGCCCTCCTTTTTGGAGCGGTGAAAGCGCTCCCAATAGACAGGTATGTCTGTGGGTGGGTGGGTGGCTGGGTATGTCTGTAGCCTGGCAATACCTTGAGTGGCCACACACAACACACAAGTTAAAGGAGGGGCGCTGTTGTGCAGGCACACACACACACAGCTTCTATGGCACTATTGTGCAGACTAGACACACACACACACACACACACACACACACACACACACGGTATAGCTGCTCAGATTCACCGCTCCACTTCGAACCGAGGTTTGATTTTTCTCTTCTTTTGCTGCAGTTTGGATAGAGAGAAAATACAAGCGGATCACCACCAGTATGAACTTGGTGATCCACTTGTATTTTCTTCATACTATGAAGAAATTCACCAGTATGAAGAGAATACAAGTGGATCACCACCAGTATTTAGTGTGTTCCTGTTTGAAATAGGGCATTAACAAAAAAGTCGACTCAGTCGATTTCATTACACAAGTCGACTCCCACCAGAGAAAGTTGAAAGTCGAAGTTTTTTTTCTATCATTATTTTTGCTCCATGTGTGCGTCTGTACAGCATTCTAGCTCCTTTCGGAACCACTCACTCCACGGCTATGCCCCTGTGTTTCCCCAGTGAAATGTTACGGAAGCAACCACGTGACTCGCCATTAATCTCAAGCGAGAAATGGGAGCGTGTCGCGAGATTTCCCCGCGAGAAATGGCAACAGGCTGACAAAAAAACACAGGCCGGGCTGACAAAGTGAGCGTTTTTAAAGTATTGCTTCAACAAATCGCTTGGATTACCCCCGCCGCTAAAAAAGTAGAGATGCAAGAGACCGGAACAGGACCATTGCTTTTTGGATATAGCGCTTGGTGACGGTAAGAGCGGTTGTTTACCTGGCGAACCACCCCCGGCATTACCGGCAATAACTCATTTGGGCATGCCCTGACTAGGAACCACATCTCGGAGCGGCATAGCCGTGGGCGTGGAGTGAGTGGTTCCGAAAGGAGCTAACAGCATTCAAACATCCAATATTACAGTGGTTCTCAACCTTTTCAGGCCACAACCCCCATAATAATCATATTTTAACTGGGGACCCCCACCCTGACGAGCACTAAGAATTGAGGCGTTACATTTGGTTCTAACACAGTTCTATTGTGACAATTTTCACAATTTCTATCGTTTGATGACGTCATCAAACGATAAAGTCGACTTCAACTCAACGTATTACCGAGTCGAGTCGACTTGAAAAAAATCACAAGTCGTTAATGCCCTAGTCTGAACGAGATCTTCACTTCAGACTCTGAGAGTTGAACGTTCTATGACTGAAGTTATCGTCCTACTCAAGTTACTGAAGAAAACAGCATGCATTTCTGAGAATTGTGTTGTCCATCTTTCATTAATATGTATCAGTACCTAGAACAGATATCAGTTGTTATCTTTCCAGAGAGGAATCATGTTTATTTTGCATGAAGTCTTTGATATAATTTGAACTCTTCGGGGGGGGTGGGGGGGGGGGGGGGGGGGGGGGGGGGGGTGATTCTGGTTAAAAGCCCAACTGTTTTGGCTCTATTCCTAGGCTCCTGCTATGGGACATTTTCTTCTGTTATTTATTGTCCAATGTTCAAGCTTTTAGCGCCCTGCTGAGTGCACTGTTCCGGGACCGGTGTGACACAGCGTGACGCTTCCTAGAAGTAGAGTGGATACACACCTACTGTTGTTTTAATCATCACCAGACTACTAACAGAGGTTTGACAAAAATAAATAAAAACAATGTGGTTACATCACAATGAAAAAAAAACCTCTGTCATTCTATCAATATAGAGCCTCCTGGGCTTTAATAGGATTGTGTTGTCGGACAATACAGCCGCACGCACGCACGCGTACGCACGCGCGCGCACACACAAACACACTTTGAATATGACATCATTGTTTATACAGGGGTAGATGAACGAGATGTCCCCTGTCAGTCTTCTGTCACCAGGCAGGACATGTTTAAGCAGAGTTTGAACCCCCTTCCCACCCCCCACACAGCTCTGTCTCTGTCTAGTATCGCGCACTCCCATCGTTCCGCTGTCTGCCAGACTACAATTAACCCTGCTGCCATTTTGGTCCGTCGCCGTCCAAACATACCACCATGGCTGCTGCCAGGGGCGTCACAAGGGGGGGAGGGAACAAAGTGGGACTGAGTTACAAGGGCCCAAGGTGGAGGGAGTCTAATTATTTTATGCTTTAGCTACTGAAAAATAACAGATATACAAGCTCACAGCTTGTAGATCTGCTATTTTTGAAAAGTCGTGAAAATGTGTGCAAATCATATCATATGTCTTTTTTAAGCGAACATTTGTAAATTTTGCTTCTGGGGGGTCCCTGGAACTAAATATTTTGAGATGGGGGTCCGTGGCCAAATACATATAATTTTGGAGGTCCTTCACATGAAAAGGTTTGAGCAACACTGACATAGAAACATTGTTTTTTCAAAAAAATATTAAAATTGAAATAGACACATTTTCACGATTTGTCAAAAATAGCAGACCTACAAGCTTGCAGCACGGCACTCGGTGCCGCGCTGTGAGCTTGTATATCTGCTATTTTTGAGCGGTGGTCACAACGCTCCTATACGTGGCCGTGTGTGTGGGTCTGTCTGTCTGTCTGTCTGTCTGTCTGTCTGTCTGTATGCGTGTCTGTCTGTATGTAGCCTCAAGTCTGCAGTACCTTTTCTGACCACACATGTTAAGGGAGGGCGCTGTTCTTCAGCCTCAGGCCAGGCACACTCACACTCACATTCACACACACACACACATGCATGCACGCACACACACACACACACACACACACACCACACACACACACACACACACACACACACACACACACACACACACACACACACACACACACACACACACACACACACACACACACACACACACACTCACGCAGCTTCCACCGCTCAGTTCACACGAGTGTGATTTTTCAATAGTTAAAGCACAAAATAATTGTGCGGGGGCCCGCAGTGAATCCTTGTACCCAGGGCCCAGAATTTGGTGCTGCTGCCACTGCTGCCACCGCCTCTATATCCATCATCTTCGACCTCTGTATGTCGTTGGCCCGGCCGCAGAGATAAACGACACACAAAGAGACGCGCTGTTCTCTGGGACCACGAAGACAATGACGAGGTGGCATTTATCAGGGCCGATAGTCTCTGATAAAACAGAACAGAACAAACAAACCAAAAGAAGAACAGCGTCGTAGGGGGACTCTAATCTGATTCCAAGTGCATTGTGGGATATTGAGGTTCATTGCCGTCTCGCCTGCTGTTACACCATTATGCTGGTACAGGTAGTGCCACCAACTATACTAGGGATAGGATGATATGAAAATGTCATATCACGATTATTGTGACAAAAGAAATCGTGATTTACAATATTATCGCGATCATCAAAATCCATTATCCTGTAGCCGATCTACAAGCTCACAACGCGTTGTGAGCTTGTAGATCGGCTATTTTTTGGCAAAGACATTTGATAGAGAGTGAAAAAAGACGTATATTATAAGTAACTTTTACCAATAATTATGATAAGTGATACCGGATATGCAGCTCGGCAAATAAGAGGTGAATTGATCCCATTGCATGACGGAGGACGATATCACAATAAATTAAATCTTCACGATATGATTATCGTTAGTGTTTTTTACACGATAAACGATAATATCACTTATAGTCCCATCCCTAAACTACAGTATACTATACTCAAGGCTTACACAAGGCAAGTCTTAGATAACATCTTGTTCTCTAAATGCAGGACAGGACAGTAATGATGGTGGTTCTGGATACTTCATGCAGCAATGAATCTAGAACATCGTGTTTACATCACCAGTGAAACTGGGGTAATGTAACTGTACTGTACAGTTCACATACTATTGTGTGTTTGTGTATGTTTACAGTCTAAGCTCTGTGTGGTAGGGGCTATCTTCACACCATTGGAAGGAACAGAATGTGCCTGTCTGTGTGTAACTTAACACACCCGTCAAACCCAACAGAGAATCTGAGAGTCTGGAAACTGTTGATGATGAAAGTGGTTCAGGGCAGAGGTGAGGTCAACGGGGAGGTCCCTCCCCAATGACCCGGCTGAGCTCGGTCTTCTGAAGATGTAGCTTGTCCCACTTCCTCCGCAATGCCTTTAGTCATGTTGCCTCCTAACTATTTGTCAAGTTGAGTGATTGCTGACATCTGTACTACATGTACAGTAAATCTGTTGCCACTGAGGTAGAATGTCTATAGGGATTTACACAGTGGTGGAGAAAGAACTGGGGAGGCATGTACGTCAAAGTTCACATCGTATATGTTTGAAATGTTTACAGTCAAAGCACGTGTGCTCCCTTTTAGGGGCTATCCTCACGCTATAGCATTAGAACCTGCTGGTGCAGTATATACTGTAACTTGCATACCTGTCAAATCTGAAACTCATAACTTTCAGTTGACATTCATTTCAAGTTCATTGTCACATCACAAGTTCACGGGTGTAAAATAGTGGGTGAAATTATTTTCCATTTATATATATATATATATATATATATATATATATATTATAATACAGATCCTTCTCGAAAAATTAGAATATTGTGTGAAAAAGCATTGCAGATGCCATAGCACCCCAAATCATAACTGACTTCGGAAACTTCCCACTGTTTTCAAACAACTCTGACTTCAGAAGGTTGACATTTCGCTATTATAAATAATTGTTTTGAGTGGTTTTGTGTAATAGTGCAGTAATATTTTGAAATATGGACTTTTGAAATTCATGAGATGTATGCCATAAAAATTTAAATTTTTAACAAAAAAAGGGTTGGAATAATTCACTGAATGTCCAATGTATCTAGAATATATGAAAGTTTCAAGAAATATATGACAGTTTCAAGAAAATGTACTTTTTCACAATATTCAAATTTTTCGAGAAGGATCTGTATACCCGTAATTGCCGGACTATAAGCCGCAGCTTTTTTCCCATGTTTTGAACCCTGCGGCTTATACAAAGGTGCGGCTTCTATAGAGATTTTTACAGCTAATGGCCAGTTAGTTAGTTTTACAATGGTCTTTAACAAGGATTTATATATAGATTTTTACAGCTAACGGCGCTCTAGCGGGAAGCAGGAAGGACACCTGCGGCTTATAGTCAGGTGCGGCTTATATATGTAAACATTTGTTTTTTGTTCTAAATTTAGCTGGTGCGGCTTATATTCAGGCAATTACGGTATATATATAATAATTATTTTTTTCCATTATTAAAATGAACCAGAATATCAGTCTTGAGTTATTGGTCAAATCTGTATCGTAATATATTGCTGTATAAATTAAGATACAGATCTGAATGTATTGTATCTACAAGCTCTCAACACCTCACAACGCAAGGCGTTGTGAGCTTGTAGATTGGCTATTTTGAAAATGTTTGCCTCTTTCTTATATTATTTGACAATTTGGCCAATGTTAGAGAACCACTGATCTACACTGCCATTGGGATAGAAGATAGAACAGGTACGTAGGTAAGTAGGTACTAAACAGCATTTACCAGTGAAGGTGGTGGTAATGGCATGTACAGTACGTGAAAGTTCACATAGCATACATGTTTGTATGTTTACAGTCTAAGCTCATATGTGCTACCTGGCAGGGGTAATAGCATGTACGTGAAAGTTCACACATCATACATCACTGTTTCCCAAACAAGTGGGTCGGTACCCATTAGTGGATCACAGACCAATTTTTACGAGTCACGACTCAAGTAAAAAATCCCATATAAAAAAGATACACATATTAAAAAATAAATAAAAAAATCTAACTTTCATGAATACAAAAATATTATATTTAAAGTAAAGTAGTGAAAAGAACCAATCTAGCTTGTAGATCTGCTATTTTCGCTAGTTTGGGTTCCGGGCCAAACGTCTAATTTCTATTTTGGGTCTCGAGCTAAAAAGGAAACACTGGCATACATGTTTGTATGTTTACAGGCTAAGCTCATATGTACTGTACTACCTGGCAGGGGCTAACCTCATGCTATAGGATTAAAATGTGCCGGCATGCAGCTTATGTCAAACTGTCATCTGGGGAGCTACGGCCCATAGCTTGAGAACCACTGATCTACACGGCATACATCGGGATAGAACAGCACCAGTGAAGGTGGGGGTAAATGCATGTACGTGAAAGTTCACATATAGTATGTTTGTATGTTTACAGTCTATAAGCTCATATGTGCTACCTGGCAGGGGTAATACGTGAAAGTTCACGTATCATACAGTACATTGTATGCAGTGTTGTATTGCTCCGGTCACGCGCGTAGACGCTGTCCCGTATCTTTTTCGAGCAGTCTCATGCCTCTCACGGACATGCATTGATGTAAAACAACCTTTTAGTTCACACCTCGACAACGAGGACGATTTAACAAAGAAACAAGCCTGTAAAACCCTGTATGCATATCAATGGACCATTGTCTGAACTCTGACCTGACCCCCAAACATTGAATCACCAATACAACACTGTTTGTATGTTTACAGTCTAAGCTCATATGTGCTACGTGAAGGTGGCGGTAATGGCATGTACGTGAAAGTTCATATGTGCTCATATGTGCTACCTGACAGGGGCTACCCTCATTGGGGTCAACAATTCACCAGCCAGGGCAGAGGTGAGCGGGTTCCCTCCCTGTCATGTCGACCTGTCGCTTTTTGAAGGTTGAACTTGGCCTTCCGAAGATAATCCCGTGTCACTTCCTCTGTAGCTCCTTAACTGGTCGTTATCTCGCCGCCTGACAATTTGTCAAGTTGAGCGATTGCTGGTCAACTCTGAACTCGCAGGGCCCCAAGAGCTGCTCCCGTGTTTACATGGACACCGGTTCTCTAATCTCTGGATGTCTTCCTCAGCTTGTGATTATATAGACAAGCATTTTTGTGCATCAGATTTCTTTTTAAGGAACTGGAGCATAGATTTTCACACTAATGGATTTCTGCAGCATATTAAAACCCATTTAGAACGGGTACACATTATTGTGTATCATTATTCTATGCTTTAACTATTGAAAAATAGCAGATATACAAGCTCACAGCGCAGCACCGAGTGCCGCGCTGCGAGCTTGTAGATCTGCTATTTTTTTAAAATCTTGAAAATTAGAATTTTGACCCGATTCTTTTGAATCCTTCTAAGATTCTTTGAAAAACCCTATGGTTCTATGTCAGCAATATGGCTAGCCATCGTCAAAGAAAAGGTCCTTTTCACTTAAATGGAACTCACTTAGTCTGTTCTTGAGAGACTACTACAGTGGTTCTCAAACGTTTTCATGTGAAGGACCCCCAAAATTATATTTATTTGGCCACGGACCCCCATCTCAAAATATCTAGTTCCAGGGACCCCCAGAAGCAAAATTTGAGTTACAAACGTTCGCTTTGAAAATACATAGGCCTATATTCAAAGATTTGCACACATTTTCACGACTTTTTCAAAAAATAGCAGATCTACAAGCTCGTAGCGCGGCACTCGGTGCCGCGCTGTGAGCTTGTATATCTGCTATTTTTCACTGGTTAAAGCATTCAATAATTCTAGGCCTAAATGTTAAGGATATTAGCTGAAAGGTAGAACTTCACTGTGGTGGGGTGGTGGGGACACATACCGGTATCATTCCATCTGACACCATGTGTTTTCAAACACAATCCATGCCCCAGAGCATGTGTACCTAAAGACTTTAACATGACAGGAGGATAGAATGGCAGACAACAGTTGAGTAGTAGCGTTTTGTTTTGCCACCGATGAGCCGTGAGAACGATTTTGTGTGCGAGCAGGTTTCTGAAAGCATGCCCGGAGAAACACGTGCTCCCCTTTTTTAGTCAACGATTACAATGAGCGCTTTAATGCATACAACACACAACTCACGTTGAGAGCGGAGCTGTCAGGGGGTCAGAAGTCAAACGGAAGAATCCTACTGTATGTGAGTGCATTAGTCACGGTTGCCTTTGATGTCGGTACCACCCCCTCCCCGTGCTGTCTGCCTGCGACCTGACTGGGACCGGGGAGAAGATAGCCAGCTGCTACTGTCATCAACAGATAAAAACCAGTACGTGCACATTGAAACGCGGTCACTCCTCACCTCTCCATATGTACAGTGTACATACAGTATGTGTTTGCGGACATGCGTCCAGGCCATGTGTGGCCCCTCTCAGGTGACCCCCGTGGTGGATAACGGTCAGGATACACGTGAGAGGTGTTGATTGTAATCACAGGTAATCATTCGTTAGTCACATAATTAACTATTGAAAAATAGCAGATCTACAAGCTCGCAGCGTGGCACTCGGTGCCGCGCTGTGAGCTTGTAGATCTGCTATTTTTCAATAGTTAAAGCACAAAATAATGGTTAAAGTGGTTAAAATCTAGCGCGACTCGGGCGCGTTCCAGGTTTTTGAGGGTTAAATTCAAATTGTGATTGCGATAATTATAAACCGTTTCGCCATTTTTGATCTCCCGTGCTGTCACGCTTGAAACCGGGAAAGCATCCATGCCATTGTAGATTGTAACCATTTTAACCATTATTTTAATTACTTTGGCTATTCAGAAATAGCAGATATACAAGCTCATAGCGCGTCATGAGCTTGTGGATCTGCTATTTTTTAAAATCTTTACATTTTGTGCAAATCTTATAAATATACTGTATATTATATTTTTAAAGCAAACTTTTTTTAACAAAAATCTTTGCTTCTAGGGGTCCCTGGAACAACAATATTTTTAGATGGGTCCACGGCCAAATAGCCTACATATACTTTTGGGGGTCCTTGACATAAAAACGGTTTGAGCACCACTAGGGATGGGACGATATGAAAATTTCATATCACGATTATTGTGACAAAAGAAACCACGGTACCGGATATGCAGCTCTGCAAATAAAAGGTGAATTGATCCCAGTGCATGACGGAGGACGATTTCACGATAAATTAAACCTCCACGATGCGATTATCGTGAGTGTTTTTTATCACGATAAACGATAATATCGCGTATCGTCCCATCCCTAAGCACCACTGATGAGCAACATACATTTTGGGTATCCTGTTAGGATTTAGAAGACATTTGTAGAATGGTCCTCAGGTCTTAACGGGTTGTCCAGAATGAATGCAACGTGCACCTGGGCCTGGGGGGGCGAAGGAAGACTGAATGCAACGTGCACCTGGGCCTGGGGGGACGAAGGAAGACTGCTGAGGTAGAGAGCTAAATGTGGATGAATGCAAATGCTGGGTTATGTTCAGCGGTTCACATCATGGTTGGGGTTTTCTGAGCTGACCTTGGTTGTCATCAGTGCTACAGTATGTGTACAGTAGTGCACGGGGCGTTGCATGGGCGTGCCGTGCATACGCTGTCTTCATGAGCGCTATAATAGGCTTTGAAGTCACATGTATGCCTCAGTGGCACATGTAGTTGTGCAGTAGAAAGACAGGCCTAGCCAGTGGTAGAAAGGATAACTAGGCACATTTGAGTATTGTGTACTTTTGCTTAAAGGAGTAGTTCACGCCCAAAATGACTTTTTTTCTATTGATTACTCATGCCATGGAGACTTGAGTTTAATAATATTTTTTTGTATTTGTAACATTGCTAAGACAAAAAATAGATTTTAGTAAATTCACCCCCATTGATTCCGGATGGGGACCCAAATGCCCATCCGGAATCAATGGGGGTACATTTATTTGTTATCAAATTATTGTCTTAGGAATGCGACAAAAACTCAAATCAATAGAAGAAAAAAAATCATTTTTGGGGATGAATACTCCTTTAACTTGTGTATTAACATTTTACAATAATTCATATACATGTACTGCATTACATTTCGGAGGCAAATATTATATATTTTACTCCACTACATTTATTTGACAGTTTTAGTTACTTTGCAGATTTAGATATACATAATTCATGTCTTCTGAAGCCATTCGATGGCACTGTGGATGGAAATACCTGCAGTATGCGTACATGGTCGTGTGTGAGCACACAGACCTCAGGATGTAGACTATAAACACGCACGTGGGGGGATTTGCATTCTCGTTAAGCAGAGCGTGCGCGCACTAATTAACGTAACAATAAATATACTGTAGGTCTTTTCCACTCACAGTGCGATTGATTGGCCTCAGAAGAATTGAATTATGCTGAAAAGCTGTGTGGAGCTTATGGTCATTTATTTTCGTAATTTTTGCAATTGTTCAAAATTCTAAAGAACTGCCAAGTTCTTCACCTACTGTATGACTTCACTGTCTTAACCCTGGAGTTATGCTGCTGGCTAGCACTCTCCCTGTGTGTGTGTGTGTGTGTGTGTGTGTGTGTGTGTGTGTGTGTGTGTGTGTGTGTGTGTGTGTGTGTGTGTGTGTGTGTGTGTGTGTGTGTGTGTGTGTGTGTGTGTGTGTGTGTGTGTTTGTGTGTGTGTGTTTGTGTGTGTCTGTCATGAAGACAAAGAAACTGATGAAAAGCAGAATCATAACTGAACATAGGAGAACAATAAAAAGGCCTACCCTAGCCGGAACACACTTTATCCCAGTGGTTCTCAAACCTCTTCATGTCAAGGACCCCCAGATTTACTCATATTAGCCCGCCTACGGACCTCCATTTGAAAAGATGTCAGGGACCCCCATTTGGATGCTAATAGTTTTGTACTTTTCTCAAGTAAATTTTGAATACCACACTTTTAGTTGTAATCACAGACTAGGGTTGTAATTTTTATTGTAGTATTTTTGACAATGTGCTATTGATACTTTTATTTAAGTAAAGGATTTCAGTACCTTTTCCACCACTGTATGCAGTGAGTGTGTCCTTGTAATGGTGCCCCCCCCCCCCTTGCAAGTAACAAGAAAATGTTGTGAAACAAAAATAATGTTGCCACCTAATCATCAAGGACGACGATACACAAAGACATGCCCAGAATGTGGAATCTTGTGGATGCCAGGGTTAAAGTGTCTCATGGTAACATTTTTATGCATTGCCTCACACCATTCTTTTAGGCCTATCTATAGACCAAGCCCCATGAGTCCATGACTGGGTTGGTTTTTGTTTTGTTGTCTCCACCAGCCGAAGGCTGAGGGAGAGTATGTTTTCCCCTCCGTCCGTGTGTCCGTGCGTCCGTCCGTCCGTCCGTGCGTCCGTCCGTGCGTCCTCGCAGTTTGTGAGCGCCAAATCTCAGTCGCCGTTGGCCCGGTCGCTGCCAAAGTGAGCACACACATTCCCTGGATGCCAATCTAGAACCTCTGCCCTAAATTTTTCAAATGGGCCTTTTCTAGCGCCAACTAGTGGCCGATGTTTGCTAAACACATTTCTGTGCACTACTCTTACAGATTTTGTCCAAAAATCCTACAAATCGGTAGGCAATATCTCGACAGTCATGTGATCAACACGGATCTGTCCGATTTTGCATATTCCATCCTGATTGGCTAAGATTGGCTTCCAAAGTTTGTGGGATTGAGCCGTTTTGAACAAAATGCCTCAAATCACAAACGCAAAGTGCAATTATCATGAAATCGCGCACACACGTTCCAACTAGGCCGAGGAGGAAATGCCACTTAATTTTTTTTAATCAGCCTCATGGTGGCGCTATAACAGCCCGATTTGTGGTTTTACCTATGACTCCACCGATCAGTTTCAAACTTTGTAAGCACACTCCCTAGAGGCTAAGGATAAACCTTTGCCCTGCATTTTTCACATCAGCCTTTTATAGCGCCACCTTTGGGCCGACTTATGTAAAACACATTTTTGGATATTACTCCTTGAGATTTTATCCAAAAATCATGCAAATCGGTACACAGTATCTCTATAGTCATGTGATCAAGTCCGATCCGTCTGATATTTCACATTCCATCCTGATTGGCTAATATTAGCTTCCAAAGTTTGCAGGATTGCTCCATTTTTGAACAAAATGCCTCAAATCATCAACGCAGCTTGCGATTACCGTGACATTTGCCACACATATTCCCACTAGGTCAAGGAACAAATGCTACCTTTTTAACATTGTCCTGTTATAGCGCCACCAGCAGGTAGACTTTAGCAAAACACATTTTTGGAACACAATGCTTGAAATCATGCATGCAGCGTCCGATTGCCATGAAAGATCTAAGGTGAAGAACATATGCCACCCTTTTTACATTGGCCTATTATACAGTAGCACCACCAGGACGCACGGCCTGGTGGAGACCTGTGCTCGGAAGAGCACTGCTTCTAGTTCTGATTTGTTTTGTTTTGATTCACCTTACTTGGGTTACAGACCACACCTCCACCACACCACACCTGCCTATCGTTACTGTCAGGCAGAAACCTTGTATCTCAAAGTTTCAAATGTGTAATTTTTTTCGCCAAGTAAAGCACTGCTTCATCATATGGCCATCGCACACAAAAGTAGTGAAAACAGCTGATCTACAAGCACTCACGTGCGAGGCGTTGTGTGCTTGTAGATCGGCTGTTTTCACTAGTTTAAATCATTTTAAAAATGATAAATAAAGGTTTGATCCATGAAACACATTGCAAAGGGTTCTGCGTGTAGCCTATAAACATGTGGAACGCCCTTCCGCAAGCCTTAAAGGAGAGCAAATCCCTAGCCTCCTTCAAAATTAGAATGAAAAGTCATCTTCAGACGGCTGCTACCCGTGACTTGTAAATAAACTAAGCCCCCATGCTCCCCCCCCCCCCCCCCCCTTTTTTTCTGCCTTTGTATTTGATGTTGATGCTTTTTCTGCTTTAGAAATTGGTGTTATCCTAGATAAAGTACTACCGGTATGTTCTATTCGTCTGTCTTTCAATGTTATATGAGATACTTAAAGTGTGGTTCCTGTGGAAATAAGCCGTAGTGCTTTCTAGGATCTCCTTTTAGTTGACCTTGTACCAGTGATTTGTACTGTCATGAAACTGACCTTTTTTCTATTGCAAACTTCTGATAAATTCTTCAATCAATCAATGTCAAGCCTGTGAGTGTTTCAAATGCAGACTTGCAAATGAAGGCATTCAATAATTCTCATCTAGATTTTTTTTCTTTGGGCAAAGAAGCGTATATAACCTGTGTTTCAACTGTGTAGAAAATAGTCTCAATAGTTATTTTGGGATGAGCTACTCCTTTAACCCTTTGCACTCCCGTGATTTGTGTGGTTGACGTGTGTGTGAAACGGTACTGCTAGCATTGTGAGAACAGAATGTCTGGTCTAGGATTACCATGTAATGTGTAACCCAACCTGTTGACAGTAGCAGGGACATGTATGGTAGGATGAAGTCACATACTACTCAACTACTGTACTTACGATTTTGAGATACTTTTACTCTACTGGAGTGTTTCCATTTCCCAGCACTTTCTACTCCAGGGGTTCCCAAACTTTTTTGTCCCATGAATATTTGTTTTAATCCGAGGCACCCCTACATTATAATTTTCACTCCCAGCACCTTATATTTATAGCATATCGTCGTTGTCGGGTGGAAACCTTGTATGTCCAAAACCGTTCGTTTTGTATTTATCATCTATAAAATTAACTAAACTAGTGAAAACAGCAGATCTACACGCACACAACGCCTCGCATCGACGCACGTAGATCGGTTGTTATCACTAGTTTTGTGCGACAGTCTTGTATGATGAAGCAGGGCTTTGCTTTACCAAAAGACGTACACATTTGAAACTTGGAGATACGAGGTTTCTGCCCGACCGTGACGATATTCTAGTGATTATGTTGTGAGGAAAACGTTGAGATAATAGCCTTTTTGGTTAGAACTGACTGAAAGTAACTTTGTACTTCAAGTTTAAAATGATTCTAAAAAGTGTCCAAAGATTCCAAATATTATCAAATGATCTCGCGGCACCCCTGGACTGCCGTCGCGGCACCCCAGGGTGCCCCGTCACCCAGTTTGAAAACCCCTGTTCTACTCCACTACATCTCAGAGGCAAATACTGTACTTATTTGAAAACTTAAAAGTTACAAGTTACTTAGCAGTTTTAGATTATTAATACATAACATACGTAAGAGCGTATCGATGTGACGTGTTTGTGAGCTTATAGATTATTATTTTTTTGAACAATTTAAAAACATTAGTACATAATTATGATTTGGCCCAATATACTTTTACTCAAGTAAAATGTTGAATGCCAAAATATCTGAGTAGCTCTCCCAGCGCTAGGATACAGGTTTGGCCCATTCCTTTCAGCTTAAGGCTACGATAATTAGATGGTGCGATTGTAACTAAGGGAATGCGTTGAGGTAGTTTATATGCCACGGTGTCGGCTGATCTGTGGCTTTCCCCTTTTCTCATGGGAAAAAATGATATTGTCTCTGAAACTCACGTGCGCGCACAGCACACACACTCACACACACACACACACACACACACACACACACACACACACACACACACACACACACGCACGCACGCACGCACGCACGCACGCACGCACGCACACACACACGCACGCACACCATTTAATCCTAATTCACTACAGTCCCACAGAGGGACGAATGATGTCATTCACCTGTGGTGTTTAGCGGGACAAAGGCCCTTTTGTACCGCCTCTGCAAACAAACATAGGCACGCACGTGCGCACACACACACACACACACACACACACACACACACACACACACACACACACACACACACACACACACACACACACACACACACACAGTCACACACACATGCACACATACACGCCGTGCAATTCTTCCTGTCTGTTGTTCACGTGAGCCATGCAGAGAGCAGGCCAGGGCAGGGCGAGTGCACATTTGGTTTCTCTTAGTGGGAGGAAGTGGTGCATTTATCATCCATTATCCATCTCATTCATCGAGCCGCGGTCCTGTCTGTGTGAACGGCTGGGAGAACAACAGTGTGCTGTTGTGTTGTAAAAAATCGAACCTCTGTTCGAAGTAGAGCTGTGTCTGTGTGTGTGTGTGTGTGTGTGTGTGTGTGTGTGTGTGTGTGTGTGTGTGTTGCAGTTGATGCTCAGGGCAGGCTAGACTCAACAGCACCTCTCTGGTCACCCAGGGTTACTACATACAGGCTACATACAGACCCACAGACCCACATACCCACATACCCACCCACATACCTACACACACGGCCACGTATAGGGTAGCTTGTGTTCCACACAGCTCCAAAAAAAAGCCACCCCTCGTGTTGCAAAGCTGGACTAACAAGACAAATAAGACCCACAGGCCACTGGAAGACTGACAACCTTTCCCTATGATCTGATGAACTGTAGTGAATCTGTCAACACGAAGGTAGTGAGTGGATTTCTAGGGCATTTGGAGTGGGTAAATAATGTCCTCTTTGGGGACCTGTACACAGTAAATTGCAAATGGAACCATTTAAAGCATGAGTTCCAGGGTGTCCCCAGCTAAATGATTGATAGTTGGGAACCAAATGGACTCTTCTGGGTCGCTCTGAGTTAAATTAACATTGAGGATTGAGTGTATCTGACCCTATCACTCACTATGGTTTTAATGAACGTAGTTTTAAAGGACACACCCTGCTGCTAACATATACTGTGTATCTAAGAAACTCATATCAGCGGCTGTCACTCAAGAAACTTACAACAAAGTAAGCTCACCCGAGATTCTGAACAGATAATTTTGTCTGTTTGCAACTATTAAGCACTCTCTGGTGCTGGGAAATATGTAGATTGAAGTCTACACAGCTCCCTCAGGGCAGCCAATGTTGGAGGTCGACATTCCTGTGGATGGGAACACTAAAACTGTTCTGCCAAAGATTGAGATATCACTTAGAGATACAGTAGATACCATACTGTAGATAGACCGGGCTCGACGTTGATCTCTCATTATTACGTATGTTGGCAGTGTGTCTGCATGATGCACATACCGCATGGACACACACACACACACACACACACACGCACATGCACAAACACGCACACGCACATGCACACGCACACACACACACACACACACACACACACACACACACACACACACACACACCAATGACACCATTCTGCCTCGTGTCTGAAAGCCAGTATCTGCTCTCTTATGACGATAAGGGATCATTGTCTCCACCAGCCGAACGGGGAGAGTATGTTTTCGCCCCTGTCGGTGCGTCCGTCCATCCGTCCGTGCGTCCGTCCGTCCGTCCGATGTTTGCAAAACACATTTCTGTAATACTACTCCTACAGATTTTGTCCAAAAATCACGCAAATCAGTAGACAGTATCTCTACAGTCATGTGATCGACATGGATCTGTCTGATTGTCCATATTCCATCCTGATTGGCTGAGATTGGCTTTCAAAGTTTGTAAGATTGGTCTGTTTTGGACAAAATGCCTCAAATCACAAACTGGTCTACTGCCTGTTCATCACCGCTACAGACCTACAGTACTTCATCATGTTCTGGACGGTAAGCAGGCTCTGATATTTTTCTCAGTAATAGACTAGAAAGAAGAAGTGTGGTTGCCGTGATGCTAGTCACACTTGAATTCCACCCTTGTCGTTTTATGCCCAAAAATGTCTTATTTTTATTATTCCCAGTGTATTTTTCCACCCCAAAAAATACAATTCATTAACTTTAAGCCTTGGTTTTCATTTCTGTGATTTTCTGAGTGAGTGTGTCCGAACAGTTCTCTCCTGAAAAGGGGACTGGTGTGATGTCACACCAGGGCCCATTTCCTATTGGACCCCCTCGAGAAGGGGGCGGTACTTTTTGGGAGGCCATATTTCATTGAGACTAGGCCTATATGAGGTGGAACCATGACGTAAAGTGGTACTAAAATTGGAACGATACAGAGAAGATAAGTA